>NW_025533680.1:165000-257500 GCF_020615455.1 Coregonus clupeaformis | reverse complement strand
CCAGGACTTCTCATTGAATCCAATTCCACAGTCATCACCCCCTCCTCTCCTGCTGATTCCTTTATATGTCACTCCTATATCAGCCCCTATCCCACTCCACTCTACCTCCCAGTAACAGCGCCCAATCAGACCCTCTCTACACAGCACCTGTTCCCAGACCTCAAATCTCTCTGGGTGATCAGGATAAGGCTGCTTCTCTCTCCTCCATGTCACCTTTCTGTTCTCCTCAGACAGAGAGAGCCGTCTGTTTGCTGTGTTTGGGTCCAGTGTGAGATCACAGACATCTGATGGATGAAACCAGACACAATATTAGAAATCATCATCATCCTGAACACACACAAACACCTGTATGCATGAACACACACACCCTGAACACCCGGCTGCGACAGAGCTGGGACAGAGCCACTCGGGAGGCAATGAATGAATGAATGAACACACACACATTTCTAATGTAACACGAACACGCCACACACACACATTGTCAAAGCAACTCTTTATAAACTTTGGTGTCCCTGATTTGTGCTTCTGTAGAACTACAGCTTATATTTAATATGACCAAGTAAGTAATGATGGTGGACTTTGACTTTGACTTCACTTATTCTTAGTCATATTCTTCACAGCAGTCAACACTCACATTTTCTAGGTCCAGGTTTCATTGTGTTCTCTCCACCATGTTCCACACTGTAGCGGTAAGCAGAAGAACAGACAGTCATTGAGGGATAAATGTGAACTCACACACACACACACACACACACACGGTCAGCATATAACTTAGTCCAAGTGGTGGTCAGAATGTTTGTCTTAACTAGCCTGATAACTCCAACATGTCTGATATGAACATTGACATAAACCCTCTACATACTTGAGTTTCTCCAGTCTGCAGTGTGGATCCTCCAGTCCAGCAAAGAGCAGTCTGACTCCTAAGTCTCCTGGGTGATTGTAGCTCAGGTCCAGCTCTCTCAGGTGTGAGGGGGTTGATTTCAGAGCTGAGACCAGAGAAGCACAGCCTTCCTCTGTGACTAGACAGCCTGACAGCCTGCAAAGAGTCAAATCATATTAAAACCACACTGCTATTCTTTGGTGGTGAAAATAGTGGCAGTATGTTTTTTCTACATTTTCAGATACATTAGTGTCCTGAAACCTGCCATATCTATTCATTACATTAACATTTTAGTCATTTAGCAGACTCTCTTATCCAGAGCGACTTACAGTTAGTGAATACAAATATATATATATATATTTTTTTTTATACTGGCCCCCCGTGGGAATCGAACCCACAACCCTGGCGTTGCAAACGCCATGCTCTATCAACTGAGCTACATCCCTGCCGGCCATTCCCTCCCCTACCATGGACAGCGCTGGGCCAATTGTGCGCCGCCCATGAGTCTCCCGGTCGCGGCCGGCTGCGACAGAGCCTGGATTCGAACCAGGATTTCTAGTGGCACAGTGGCCTTAGACCACTGCACCACTCAGGAGGTTAAAAAAATTGAGTAGACTGACTAGAGCAGTTTAAAAAGCAGTATCAGTCAAACATTTACATCATTTAGCAGAAGCTCTTATCCAGAGTGACTTACAGGAGCAATTAGGGTTAAGTGCCTTGCTTAAGGGAACATCGACATAATTTTCACCTAGTCGGCTCGGGGATTAGAACCAGCGATCTTTCGGTTACTGGCACAACGCTCTTACCCACTAAGCTACCTGCCGTCCCGAGACAGTGAGTATCCAGTATAATAGCATAATATCACCTTTTATTTGAGGGTATTTTCATACATATCTGTGTTACTGTTTAGAAATGAAAGCACTTTATGTGTCTAGTTCTCCCATTTGAAAAAGTTGTAATAATTTGGACATATTCACTTATATTGTATTAAAGTAGTCATAAGTTTAGTATTTGGTCCCATATTCCTTGCCTGCAGTGATTACATCAAGCTTGTGATTCTACAAACTTGTTGAATGCATTTGCAGTTTGTCTTGGTTGTGTTTTTGGATGATGTTTTTCCTAATAGAAACTGAATGGTGAATAATGTCCTGTCATGTTGGAGTCACTTCACTTGTATTGTCTGTAAGAATAGAAGATGTTTCTGAACACTTCTACATTCATGTGGAGCATAGAACCAAATGTAAAACTGTAAGCTTCACTGTCCAAACACATATGGTGTGGACTATGTGTGCCTGGTAAACACATGTGGATCTGGTGAACAGTTATCACTTGTTGACCAACTACAGGAATACTGACCTCAGAGTCTCCAGTTTACAGTGGGGATTCCCCAGTCCAGCAGAGAGCAGCTTCACTCCTGAATCCTTCAGGTCATTGTTACTCAGATCCAGCTCTCTCAGCTGTGAGGGGTTTGACCTCAGAGCTGAGACCAGAGAAGCACAGCCTTCCTCTGTGACTAGACAGCCTGACAGCCTGCAAAGAGTCAAATCATATTAAAACCACACTGCTATTCTTTGGTGTTGAGTAATTTTCTTTCTAAGTGAGTAGATAACTAGTTTCTAAACACTACTAAAGTAATCCTGATGATGCCATGATTGAGAAAGATCATGAATTCATCATGAATAATAATGAGTGAGAAAGTTAGGGAGGATACAACAAAACATGCTAACCTCTCACCATTAACCTCAAATAAAAGGTGACATTATATACTGTTGTCACGGATTCAGCCGAGGCTGCTCCTCCTCCTTGTTCGGGTAGGCTTCGGCGTTCGTCGTCCCCCGGAGTACTAGCTGCTGCCGATCGATGTTTCGGTGTTTGTCTTGTTTGGTCTTTATTGTTTGCACCTGTTTCCCTTTATAACTGTCTCTCATTGGTTATTTTGTGTGTGATTGTTCGTTTGTCATTCCGGCAGTTTCTTGTATGGGTCTTTGTGTTTTCCTCCCTGTTTGGAGGTTTGTTGTTTTGTACGTTGATTTTACTGTGTTCAGTAAATAACGTTGCCAGCCGCTCTGTGTCCTGCATTTGACTTCGCAACCGCATACAGGTCGAGTGACAACTGTCGCCTCATATGAAACATTATATCTCAAATCCAAAATGCTGGAGCATAGCACCAAATTTAAAACTGTAAGCTTCACTGTCCAAACACATATGGTGTGGACTATGTGTGCCTGGTAAACACATGTGGATCTGGTGAACAGTTATCACTTGTTGACCAACTACAGGAATACTGACCTCAGAGTCTCCAGTTTACAGTGGAGATTCCCCAGTCCAGCAGAGAGCAGCTTCACTCCTGAATCCTTCAGGTCATTGTTACTCAGATCCAGCTCTCTCAGCTGTGAGGGGTTTGACCTCAGAGCAGAGACCAGAGAAGCACAGCCTTCCTCTGTGACTAGACAGCCTGACAGCCTGCAAAGAGTCAAATCATATTAAAACCACACTGCTATTCTTTGGTGTTGAGTAATTTTCTTTCTAAGTGAGTAGATAACTAGTTTCTAAACACTACTAAAGTAATCCTGATGATGCCATGATTGAGAAAGATCATGAATTCATCATGAATAATAATGAGTGAGAAAGTTACAGAGGCTACAACAAAACATACTAACCTCTCACCATTAACCTCAAATAAAAGGTGACATTCTGTTCTGTCGCCTAATATGAAACATTCTATCTCAAATCCAAAATGCTGGAGCATAGCAACAAATGTAAAACTGTAAGCTTCACTGTCCAAACACATATGGTGTGGACTATGTGTGCCTGGTAAACACATGTGGATCTGGTGAACAGTTATCACTTGTTGACCAACTACAGGAATACTGACCTCAGAGTCTCCAGTTTACAGTGGAGATTCCCCAGTCCAGCAGAGAGCAGCTTCACTCCTGAATCCTTCAGGTCATTTTTACTCAGATCCAGCTCTCTCAGCTGTGAGGGGTTTGACCTCAGAGCTGAGACCAGAGAAGCACAGCCTTCCTCTGTGACTAGACAGCCTGACAGCCTGCAAAGAGTCAAATCATATTAAAACCACACTGCTATTCTTTGGTGTTGAGTAATTTTCTTTCTAAGTGAGTAGATAACTAGTTTCTAAACACTACTAAAGTAATCCTGATGATGCCATGATTGAGAAAGATCATGAATTCATCATGAATAATAATGAGTGAGAAAGTTACAGAGGCTACAACAAAACATACTAACCTCTCACCATTAACCTCAAATAAAAGGTGACATTCTGTTCTGTCGCCTAATATGAAACATTCTATCTCAAATCCAAAATGCTGGAGCATAGCACCAAATGTAAAACTGTAAGCTTCACTGTCCAAACACATATGGTGTGGACTATGTGTGCCTGGTAAACACATGTGGATCTGGTGAACAGTTATCACTTGTTGACCAACTACAGGAATACTGACCTCAGAGTCTCCAGTTTACAGTGGAGATTCCCCAGTCCAGCAGAGAGCAGCTTCACTCCTGAATCCTTCAGGTCATTGTTACTCAGATCCAGCTCTCTCAGGTGTGAGGGGTTTGACTTCAGAGCTGAGACCAGAAAAGCACAGCCTTTCTCTGTGACTCCACAGCCTGACAACCTGAGAGGGAGATCATCATGATTTCACAAACACACTGTTAATTTAACACCAGTAGTGTAGAAGGACAATGGCAGATACATTTGGTTTATTCTCCCAAACAAGATATAGATTAATCTTGCGTCTCATACAATTGTATGGTCATATTGTTATTCTAATGTGAACATCAATGCATTGATTCAATATGTTATTCAATAAAACATATTTGTCTCTAAACTGAATATTTCTTCCTGATGATTAGTACTTCAATATAATTGTATTTACTCACAGAGAAGCTCTGGAAGTTTTGACCATTGGCAGCAGCCTCAGAAGACCTTCCTCTGATCTGGAGTATTTCTTCATGTCAAACACATCCAGCTCCTTTTCTGAAGTCAGCAACACAAAGACCAGAGCTGACCACTGTGCCTGTGACAGTTTCACTTTTGAGAGACTTCCTGATCTCAGGTAGCTTTGGATCTCCTCCACTAGAGAATGGTCATTCAGTTCATTCAGACAGTGGAACAGATTGATGCACCTCTCTGGAGAGGGATTCTCCCTGATCTTCTCCTTGATGTACTTGACTGTTTCTTCACGGCTCTGTGAGCTGCTTCTTGTCTTTGTCAGTAGACCTCGTAAGTGCTTCTGATTGGACTCCAGTGAGAGGCCCAGAAGGAAGCGGAGGAACAGGTCCAGGTTTCCTGTCTCACTTTGTAAGGCTTTATCCACAGCACTCTTGTAGACAGTAACTTCAGTAACTTGCGGTTCAGCCATTAGATTCTCATTGTTGTTGATGAATGAGAGGAACACATATACAGCAGCCAGAAACTCCTGAATGCTCAGATGCACGAAGCAGTAGACCTTGTCCTGGTACAGCACACATTCCTCTTTAAAGAGCCGTGTGCACAATCCTGAGTACACTGAGGCTTCATTGACATCAATGCCAGCCTCTTTCAGGTCTTCTTCATAGAAAATCAGATTGCCCTTCAACAACTTTTGAAAAGCCAGTTTTCCCAGTGACAGAATGATCTCTTTATACCAGTGTGGACCTGTCTCTTCTTTCCCAAGATACTTTTCATTCTTCTGTTTGGTATGAAACACCACAAGGTGTATGAACATCTCAGTCAGAATCTTGGGCATCTCTTCTCTCTTATGTTTCAGCATTTTTTCAAGGACTATTGCAGAAATCCAACAGAAGACTGGAATGTGGCACATGATGTGGAGGCTCCTTGATGTCTTTATGTGTGAGATGATTCTGCTGGCCAGGTCCTCATCACTGAATCTCTTCCTGAAGTACTCCTCCTTCTGTGGGTCATTGAACCCTTCTACCTCTGTCACCTGGTCAACACACCCTGAAGGGATCTTATTGGCTGCTGCAGGTCGGGTAGTTATCCAAAGGAGAGCAGAGGGAAGCAGATTTCCCTTGATGAGATTTGTCAGCAGAACATCCACTGAGGTTGACTTTGTGACGTCACAACAGATCTTGTTCTTCTGGAAGTCTAGGGGCAGTCGGCACTCATCCAGACCATCAAAGATGAACAGAACTTTGTACTTGTCGTAGTTGGAAATTCTTGATTCTTTGGTTTCGATTGAGAAGTGATTGAGAAGTTCAATGAAAGTGTGTTTTTCCTTTTCCATCAAATTCATCTCCCTAAAAGGGAATGAAAATACAAATTGGACATCCTGATTTGCTTTTCCTTCAGCCCAGTCCAGAATGAACTTCTGCACAGAGACTGTTTTTCCAATGCCAGCGACTCCCTTTGTCAGCACAGTTCTGATAAGTTTGTCTTGTCCAGTTAAGGGTTTGAAGATGTCGTTACATTTGACTGCAGTCTCTGGTCTTGCTTGTTTCCTGGTTGTTGTCTCAATTTGTTTCAGCTCATTTTCATTATTGACCTCTCCTGAATCACCCTCTGTGATGTAGAGCTCTGTGTAGATCTTATTGAGAAGTGTTGGGTTTCCTCGTTTAGCGTTCCCCTCAAATACACATTGAAACTTCTTCTTTAGATTAGATTTGAGTTCACGTTGGCAAATCACAGCAAGCTCATCTGAATCTAGAAATAACACAGAGGATATTAATATTAAGTCTGATTTAATGCCTACAGTATTGTAAGACTGTGTTATAAGGTTTAAATTATAATAATTTATTCTCTTAACTGTCTGTATAAATCTGTAAATGTTTTCATAATGCATTCCACACTGGTGTGACTGATTTATATCAATATTGGTATTATTGATGGTATATTTTATGTTGTCTCTCTCTCTCTCTGCTCTCTCTCTCTGTCTAAATTAATCACCGCAACCCATCCCTGCTGCTACTTGATGAGGTCACTAGGTGTTGTGTTAAGGCTGCTACAATATCATTGAGTTACACAGCTACTTTATCTGTACTTTAGCTACAGCTTTTAAATGTTTGCTATAAAACAGCATTCAACATGAGGCAGACAGCTCTTACTTTTCTCCAGTGTGTCAGCAAGCTCCTTCTGGTTCATTTTCCTCAGGACGTGCAGAGTGATCTTCAGAGCCCCTTCTCTGGCACTGCTCTCCTGCTTCTCATCTTCAGCATCCACCACTTCCTTATCCTGCTTCTGACTCTCAAAGCCTTCTGGGAGTTCTGGACTAAGAATCCTCTTGAACAGCTTCAGCTCCTTCTTCACAAATGTCATAATATTCTTTTCAAGCAACTGAAATAAATCAAGTAAATAAGTTAAGCAAGAGACTAAATGCTTTCTCATTAACACATTAATGACTGATTGACAGATCAACTTTACGTGAGGTAAACAAAAACAAATGTACATAACAGGACCACATACACTGAATATGGAGGCCAGGTCTGTTTGATGACTCTGGGAAGACTGACCACTGAGAATCTCTGACTCTGATCTCTCCTGTTGGTTTCTGTGGACAAAACATGAGATTACATCTCCTCATCCAGGGAGTGCGCACACACACACACACACACACACACACACACACACACACACTCACACACTCACACACACACACACACACACACACACACACTCACACACACACACACACACACACACACACACCACACACACACACACACACACACACACAGAGACACACACACACACACAGGGAGGGAGTGTTGTGTTTGTTTAATATTGTTTCAGGACTATGAAAATGGAAAAAGTATTAGCCTATGGATTATGAAAACAACTAAAATAAATGGTAAAATGGGAGAGGAGAAATGACTAGAGACAGTGTTGTTTAACTCACTGACCATGACCCATGAGTTCTTCTTACCTTTGTTCACTAGAAAAGTCTCCCTCTCTAAACGTTATAGGTTGACACATAGACTTGTCACTCTTCATGGACACACAGCTGGGTACAGGGGAGGCTGGTCTCTCCTGCTTGATTGGGCTTCAACACAACAGAGACAAACATTACATATCTCATCTACACTGAGCTCAGATGGGGAAACATATGAAGAGTTTCATTACAAAACGCAATATATAAATTTTCAGAAATGTTTGTAAATTATGAAAGAGATTGGTGTGTTTTTTTCACTATCTAATCATGGCATGGGGTTGTTCAATGACAGACATGTATTTGTTTAAAATCTATTACTTGATGGTTTCATTTCAGAGAGACAAATTATCATGTTTTTTTGCACAATGCTATATATCTGCCTCACTCTCAGAGAAATAAGTAGTACTGCTAGGTTTTACACAGTAATAATATATATCTGCCTCACTCTTAGAGAAATAAGTAGTACTGCTAGGTTTTACACAGTCAAATGTGGTCGACCGGCTCGATTTGATGTTATGTAGTAAAATTTGAAATGTTTATTTTTTATTTTTTTTACATTTGTCAGGTTTTGGCCATGACTGTTCGGGTTTTGGTCACTAGATGTCCCCATTGCACCTTTTTTGTACCTTTTGTTTTTCTTGCTCTAATTATTGTTTGCACCTGTAGGTCATTCCCTTGTTAGTATTTAAACCCTGTGTGTTCCTCTGTTCCTTGCTCAGTGTTTGTAAGTTAGCACCCAGCCCCAGCCCAAGCCTTGTTTTATATAGATATTTCTCTGGTTGGATTTTCCAGAGGTTCTCTGGTTTAGTTCTTGTGTATTATTTGAGTAGTCTTTTGAGGTTTGTTTTTCCCTGCTGTTTTTTGCCACTTTGTGGAGTTTCTTTTGTATTTTGGAGGTTTTCCTCTTTGTGCCTCTTGGCTTTATTTTTGGACATTGTGGATTTAGTTTCTTTGCCTGAAGATTTTGTTCTTTAATTAAACCACCATCTCTAGTACTGCTGTGTCTGCCTCATCTTCTGGGTTCTGACGATTATTAGTGACTGTTTCTCGCACCGGGTCGTGACAGAAACACTGAGCCCTTATTATGAACCCAGAGGCAGCCAGTACCCAGGATCTTTTTTCCATGCTGTCCCACCATGAGGGGACTGTCCAACGCCACGAAGCTGCTCTGGTTCAGCAAGAGGCCTTAATGGCTAGACATTCTCAACTTCTGTCAGAGATGCTGACTTCCATAAAGCAGATTTCGGATCGACTTTCCCCGGCAACCGCTTCTGCTCCAGTTCATCCGATTCAAGTGCCCCTGGCAGTTAATCCCCTGGCTGAACCTCGTCTGCCGCCTCCCCAACGGTTCTCAGGGGATCCGAGGGTTTGTAAGGGGTTTTTCACCCAATGTTCTCTCTCCTTTGAGCTGCAACCATCGTCGTTTCCCACCGACCGGTCCAAGATAGCATATATCATCACCCTGCTGTCGGAAAAGGCCCTAGCCTGGGCTACTGCTGTGTGGGATGCCCAAAGTCCCTGCTGTGCCAGCTACTCTACCTTTGCTGAAGAATTCAAGCGAGTGTTTCAAGGTCCTACCAACGGCCCTGACTCAGCCAAACAGCTCCTGACTCTCCGCCAAGGTCGGCGCAGCGTGACGGACTATGCCATCCAGTTCCGCACTGTGGCAGCAGCAAGTGGCTGGAACGACGAGGCGCTCACAGTGTGTTTTTGAAGGGTCTTTCTGACACCATCCAAGATGAACTGGCCACTCGGGAACCACCGGACAACCTCGAGTCCCTTATCAAGTTGGCTTCACGCATAGACCAGCGTCTGAGAGAGAGAGAACAAAACCATAGACCGCTCACCCTAGCTCCTATCGGTTCCAGCTCCGAGTCTCCACCTTTATCCTCGCTGGCTCCACCAGAACCCATGCAGGTTGGACGCATCTCCCAGGCTGAGAGAGACCGCCGGATGAGGGAGCGATGCTGTCTATATTGCGGGAAACCGGGCCATTTCCGCTCCACGTGTCCCGGGCTCCAGGGAAACGCACTCTCCCGTGCAGGCCTGGGAGGACTGTAACGGGAAACATAACCTCCTCCCATCCATCCAACTCCCGCCTGCTCATTCCTGTTACCCTTTCCTGGGACGACCACGAGGTTTCTCTTCAAGCCTTGGTAGACTCTGGAGCCGCAGGTAACTTCATGGATGGGATCTGGGCGAAGGAGAATGGCGTTCCTTCTGAACCTCTAAGTGACCCCATAAGGGTTACTACGTTGGATAGAAGTCCTTTGGGATCTGGACTTGTCACTCGTGCCACTACCCCCTTACGACTTTCAGTTTCCCAACACCAGGAAGTGATGAACTTTCATCTGATCTCCTGTTCCGAGTTTCCTCTCGTCCTTGGCTATCCCTGGCTTCACAGCCATAACCCTCACATCGACTGGTCTGTGGGCACTATCAAGCAGTGGGGTCCTACGTGCCAAGCCACTTGTATCTTCCCGAGTTCCCAGAGTTCTCCTTCCGAGTCTCTAGAATCCATCGACTTGTCCCGAGTTCCCGAGTGTTACCATGACCTCAAACTGGTATTTAGCAAACAGAGGGCCACCAAACTACCACCCCATAGACCTTACGATTGCACCATCGACCTGTTGCCGGGGACCTGCCCTCCCAGGGGTCGGATCTTTTCCCTTTCTCCTCCCGAACGAGCTGCTATGGATACCTACATCAAGGACGCTCTGACAGCAGGCCTCATGCGTCCATCTACCTCGCCGGCGGGAGCAGGGTTTTTCTTTGTGGCCAAGAAAGACGGTGGATTACGACCTTGCATCGACTACCGGGGACTCAATGCCATAACCGTCCGTAACCGCTACCCGCTACCTCTTATGGCCACAGCCTTTGAGCTGCTCCAGGAAGCAGTTGTCTTCACTAAGCTTGACCTGCGGAACGCATACCATCTTGTGCGGATCAAACCCGGGGACGAGTGGAAGACCGCTTTCAACACAAATACTGGTCACTACGAATACTCGGTGATGCCCTTCGGCCTGACCAACGCTCCGGCTGTGTTCCAAGCGCTCATAAACGATGTGCTTAGGGATATGCTTAACATCTTTGTGTTTGTTTACTTGGATGACATCCTCATCTTTTCGAGCTCCCTTCAAGAACACACTAAGCATGTCAGACAAGTGCTCAAACGCCTCCTAGACAGCCATTTGTACGTTAAGCCGGAGAAGTGTGAATTCCATTCCTCTCGAGTACAATTCCTGGGATTTATAGTGGAACCCGGACGAGTCCAGATGGACCCCAAGAAGGTAGAGGCGGTAGCGGATTGGCCCACCCCCAAGTCCGTTAAGGAAGTTCAGCGTTTCCTGGGCTTCACCAACTTTTACCGCAAGTTCATCAAGAACTTCAGCTCGGTGGCAGCCCCTCTCTCGGCGGTAACCAAGGGTGGCAACACAAGGTTTCTGTGGGGAAGAAAAAGCTGAGACGGCCTTCCAAGGACTCAAGCAGCGCATCCTCTCTGCTCCCATCCTGACACTACCAACGGCGGATGAACCTTTTGTGGTGGAGGTAGACGCATCAGAGGTTGGGGTTGGAGCTGTCCTGTCTCAGAGGGGTGAAGACAAGAAGCTTCATCCTTGCGCCTTCTTCTCTCACCGGCTTACCCCGGCCGAGAGGAATTACGATGTGGGGGATCGTGAACTCCTAGCGGTTAAGATGGCATTGAAGGAATGGAGACACTGGCTCGAGGGGGCTTCTCAACCGTTTCAAGTGCTTATGGACCACAAGAATCTGGAGTATATCCAGCAGGCGAAGCGGTTGAACGCCAGACAAGCTCGATGGTCTCTTTTCTTCAGCCGATTTCAGTTTATCCTCACCTATAGACCCGGGTCGAAGAATCTCAAACCGGACTCCTTGTCACGAATCTACTCTCCTGCCATTCGAGAAGATACTGACATGACTGTCCTTCCGGCCGCTAAGATCGTGGCTCCGATCTCGTGGCAAGTGGAGGATACCGTGAAACAAGCTCAAGCCATCGAACCGGGCCCTGGAGGAGGTCCTGCTAATCGGTTGTTTGTTCCCAAGGCAGCAAGGTCCCAAGTCCTTCGGTGGGGGCACTCCTCTCGCCTCACCTGTCACCCGGGCGTAGGCCGCACCTTGGAGTTCATCCAGCGTAAGTTCTGGTGGCCCACCATAAAAGAAGACGTTGCCACTTTCATCAAGGCCTGTTCCGTGTGCTGCCAGGGCAAATCTTCTCACCTCCACCCTCAAGGACTCCTTCACCCTCTATCTATTCCCCACCGACCCTGGTCCCATATCTCGTTGGACTTTATTACTGGCCTTCCTCCGTCCCATGGTAATACTACGATCCTAGTCATCATCGACAGGTTTTCTAAGGCGGCCAGGTTTGTTCCTTTGACCAAATTACCTTCTGCCAAGGAAACAGCTGAGTTGGTGATTAACCATGTGTTCCGAGTCTTTGGGATTCCACAAGATATGGTTTCCGACAGAGGTCCCCAGTTCGCCTCAAGGTTTTGGAAGGCCTTCTGCCAACTCATAGGGGCCACGGCCAGTTTATCTTCAGGGTACCATCCGGAGTCCAATGGCCAAACTGAGAGGATGAATCAGGAGCTGGAAACCACCCTCAGATGCATGGTTTCCAACAACCCGTCCACTTGGTCATCCTTCATTGTTTGGGCCGAGTACGCGCACAACACCTTGTGCTCCTCCTCCACTGGTATGTCCTCGCATGAGTGTCAGTTTGGCTATGCGCCTCTATTGTTCCCGGACCAGGAGGCAGAAGTCAGAGTGCCTTCAGCCTACCACTACGGGTGGAGTCTCGCAAGCTGTCCCAGAGGTTCATCGGTCCCTTTAAGATTGCCAGGAGAGTCAATCCCGTTACTTTTCGCCTGCACTTACCCAGATCACTTAAGATCAATCCAACATTTCACATTTCTTTATTAAAACCTGTTGTTTTTTCTCCCTTTATCCCGGCAGGCAGACCTCCCCCTCCGCCCCGTGTCATCGGTGGCCAGTCGGCTTATACCGTCCACCGGATACTGGATTCCCGCCGGGTGCAGCGGTCCTGGCAGTATCTGGTGGACTGGGAAGGCTACGGTCCCGAGGAGCGCCTCCTGGGTTCCTGCCAAGGACATACTGGACCCTGACCTCATTCGTCAGTTCAGGGCCCTCCACCCTGAGAAGGCTGGTAGGAACGTCAGGAGCCGTTCCTAGGAGGGGGATTCTGTCAGGTTTTGGCCATGACTGTTCGGGTTTTGGTCACTAGATGTCCCCATTGCACCTTTTTTGTACCTTTTGTTTTTCTTGCTCTAATTATTGTTTGCACCTGTAGGTCATTCCCTTGTTAGTATTTATACCCCTGTGTGTTCCTCAGTTCCTTGCTCAGTGTTTGTAAGTTAGCACCCAGCCCCAGCCCAAGCCTTGTTTTATTTAGATATTTCTCTGGTGGGATTTTCCAGAGGTTCTCTGGTTTAGTTTTTTGTGTTTTGTTTGAGTAGTCTTTTGAGGTTTGTTTTTCCCTGCTGTTTTTTACCACTTTGTGGAGTTTCTTTTGTTTTTTGGAGGTTTTCCTCTTTGTGCCTCTTGGCTTTATTTTTTGGACATTGTGGATTTAGTTTCTTTGCCTGAAGATTTTGTTCTTTTATTAAACCACCATCTCCAGTACAGCTGTGTCTGCCTCATCTTCTGGGTTCTGACAATTATTAGTGACTGTTTCTCGCACCGGGTCGTGACAGGTGGTTTGTGGATAGAATTTACTGATGCCATCTACTAACAGATTAGCCTCTATAAAGTCTTTGGATGTATTTGAAGTGTGATTATAGTGTGTTCTGTGTTACTCCTTTGTCAATCCAATACTAACTGAATGGTGAATGAATGTATTTACAGTGAATCAATCAATCAATACAGTGTGATTATAGTGTGTTCTGTGTAATTCCTTTGTCCTTTCCAATACTAACTGAATGGTGAATGAATGTATTTGCAGTCAATCAATCAATCAATCAATCAATACAGTGTTTGAACAAAATTCAACTCCAGTTGAAGAACTGGAATAAGCTACAAATCTCATTTTGGAGTAGGCCACATGTTATAAAGATGGTTAAAGCTCCTAAACTGAATTACATCATCAGCATGTTTCCACTGTCCATACCTGCCTACACCTTTAACATCATAGACAAAATGATTCATTTGGACTATTAAAAGGGCCAGGATGAACCAAGCTAGATTACAGGTAAAGACTTAGAAGGGAGGATTAAAGCTCCCTAACATGTAATTATAGCAAGAAGCCTTTATAACTGCCCAAATAGACTCTCTTTATTGAGAACTCTAATAGGCCAATTTGGGTTGACATGGAAGAAGATCTTAATGCCCCATTTGGAGCATCATATTATCTGAGTCAACACTTAAATGTGGGACTGCAGAATCCCATAATGTCCCATAATAAGAAATATGGCGTCAGATAAATAAGAGACAGACATCTTCACCTTTCCTGACAAGCTCTGCTTCTTTATGGAACAACCATAAATACAAATTAGGAGGAAAGGTGGTTGTCTGGAAAGAGTGGGATAGGTTTTGTTTCAGCCTCATCACTAATACATTTCACTTTTGCGCTATGTGTCAACTTTAATTTGAGTGTGGCTGTGGAAGACTGGTCCCTTGATGATGTCTGCAAGTGGCTGAGTACCAATGATCTCCATGATTCCATCCCATCATTCCAAGGTTCACAATCTTTCTGAAGAATGCCAACTCTCTTCAATTGTCCACTTTGCAACGAGCATACTGTCTTTGTGTCCAGACGACTCACACATATTGGCCTCTATCACCAGCATGAACCACATTTTCTAATTACCTGTGGAATTAATGGGTGTGGGAAAACAAATAGATGTTTTAGCCTCTATCGGTCACACATCTACCAAAACCACAGAGCTTTTAAGCCCCAACTTAGATGAGAATTGCCCTCATGATGAATTTGAGACGGGGACTGATCCCATTGAAGATGACATAAGCGATGTAGAGAGTCTGCCAGAGGCTGAATATGTTCAAGCCACAGAGATCAACACTGAGCAGCTAATTGAAGGTCTCAAAATCAATATCTGTCTTTTAATTTTGAAAATCAGGAATCAGCATCCCAGCTACGGTACAGAATAGCATTGTTGAGGACCTCAGAACCATTTTTGATGCATTTATGACACACTACAGCGATCCCCTCAGGTTTCATCTTACAAATAAGCAAATAAACGTGGTTGAACATGACGATCTCAGGGACTTGCTTAACAACTCTGCAGTATTTGAGGAATGCATTAGATGCATAAGCTCTGAGTGGATGCTGGAGCATTACTGTGTGAAAGAATTGGGCATGGTCCGGCCAATTGAAGTACCACTGAGCAACAAAGAAGGTTATAAAACAAGGTGATTTCAATACAGCTACATAGTACCCAGGCTATATTAATATAAAGAGACATGAGACAAAACAATCATAATGAATAAGATTACATGGACAGGGGGACCTGATCCTAGGTCAGCACTCCTCCTCTGAGACACTTCCCAGGAGTCACCAGGACCAAGAAACCGAACACTTACTGTTGTAAAGTCTAGTTACAGCAGGTGTTTACTGCCATCTAGTGGAAGATACCAATAAACCACTTTATTATCAGGGTGTGGAGACTGCTGAGTGAAACAGAAAGTAAATGTGTTATTTTGTACAGGATCCATTTTAAGACGACAGAGCAGAAAACACGATATGGAGAGAACTAAAAATAAAGTGAGTATTTCTAAGTATTTCTGAACAATAATCTAAGCCTATAACTTCAGTTTATTGTTGTAGCCTTGTTATTATGCAATTAATAATGGCCGTGTTTAGTTAATTCAATTGGAAGTCATCAAAAATTACCTGGCTGTTGTTGACAAGCATGGGCCTATTCAGTTCATATCCATATTATTAATATTTCATTCAGTGATTGAAATTACGACCCCATCCTCATTATCCTATTCCAGCAGGCTACTGGGCAACAGAAGCACTTCCTACCTCAAAATCGCCTTGCTGTTCATGTTAAATAAATTAGTCTGTCAATTTGAACTAAGCAAGCTGCTAAATCATTCAGCTTACATCTTGCCTACATGTTGCCCAGGCTACTGGAGGCTGTCTGAAATAAGATGTAGGCCTATCAGGGGCTATGTTTTGGCCTAGTTTTCAGGCCTTGTGGACTGGTTTTGAGTAGTCATTGGGCTAGAAAAAGCAATTGCATTAAATAACCTGACTCTTTGGATGTGTCTGTTAGCTAATGTTTTATTTCTGAGAGATCATGAATAAAAGAGAACAATTGACATTCAATAATTAGTTGTCACTGTGTTAACCACAACCAACATGCTGGATCTCTGTTTAGGGGTCAGTGCTCTAAAATGAGTCTCTCTGGGGAGAGAGAGGAGGGGGGCCCTGCCTCTAAAATGAGTCTCTCTGGGGAGAGAGAGGAGGGGGGCCCTGCCTCTAAAATGAGTCTCTCTGGGGGAGAGAGGAGGGGGGCCCTGCCTCTAAAATGAGTCTGTCTGGGGAACATGACACCAAAGACAAGAGGTGAGCTGACAATATTGTTTAAGAATTTATATTCCAAAAAAAAAAAAAAATACATTTGTGTTTTTTCATCAGAAATGATTACTAATGGGTACCTTCAATATAACTATTGTAGATTTGAAATGTGATTTAAAACCATTGTTTTGCTGAAATGTAATGTTCGTATCCTGTATATTTGACTGTGATACGTGGTTGTCTCACCTAGCTACCTTAAGATGAATGTATTTACAGATGCCATATCTTAATTTGACCCTGTTTCTCACAACAGGAACATAATCCTGCAGCAATAGCAAATGTGTATTTTTAGGTGGATTATAATTAAGGGATATTTTCTGTAGGGGTTCATACATTTTTCATCAGGGAAAATCAAGTCTGACATTTTAAAGTGGAAATTACCCACTTTGGACGCCTTTATAAAGCCTTGGAGTGGTTTAATCATTTCTTTAAACAATAAAAGCTAATTGACCAACATTTCTGAAAATGTATATATAGCGTTTTGGAATGAAACTCTTGTTTCCCCATCTGAGCTCAGAGTGGATGAGAGATGTAATGTTTGTCTCTGTTGTGTTGAAGCCCAATCAAGCAGGAGAGACCAGCCTCCCCTGTACCCAGCTGTGTGTCCATGAAGAGTGACTGGTCTATGGCTCTACCTATACTGTTTAGAGAGGGAGACTTTTCTAGTGAACAAAGGTAAGAAGAACTCATGGGTCATGGTCAGTGAGTTAAACAACACTGTCTCTAGTCATTTCTCCTCTCCCATTTTCCCATTTATTTTGGTTGTTTTCATAATCCATAGGCTAATCCTTTTTCCATTTTCATAGTCCTGAAACAATATTAAACAAACACAACATTCCCTCCCTGTGTGTGTGTGTGTGTGTGTGTGTGTGTGTGTGTGTGTGTGTGTGTGTGTGTGTGTGTGTGTGTGTGTGTGTGTGTGTGTGTGTGTGCATTCCCTGGATGTGGAAATGTAATGTCATGTTTTGTCCACAGAAACCAACAGGAGAGTTCAGAGTCAGAGATTCTCAGTGGTCAGTCTTCCCAGAGTCATCAAACAGACCTGGCCTCCATATTCAGTGTATGTGGTCCTGTTATGTACATTTGTTTTTTGTTTACCTCAAGTAAAGTTGATCTGTCAATCATTCATTCATGTGTTAATGAGAAAGCATTTAGTCTCTTGCTTAACTTATTGACTTGATTTATTTCAGTTGCTTGAAGAGAATATTATGACATTTGTGAAGAACGAGCTGAAGATGTTCAAGAGGATTCTTAGTCCAGAACTCCCAGAAGGCTTTGAGAGTCAGAAGCAGGATAAGGAAGTGGTGGATGCTGAAGATGAGAAGCAGGAGAGCAGTGCCAGAGAGGGGGCTCTGAAGATCACACTGCACGTCCTGAGGAAAATGAACCAGAAGGAGCTTGCTGACACACTGGAGAAAAGTAAGAGCTGTCTGCCTCATGTTGAATGCTGTTTTAGAACATTTAAAAGCTGTAGCTAAAGTACAGCTAAAGTAGCTGTGTAACTCAATGATATTGTAGCAGCCTTAACACAACACCTAGTGACCTCATCAAGTAGCAGCAGGGATGTGTTGTGGTGATTAATTTAGACAGAGAAGAGGAGAGACAGAGTAGAGAGAGAGACAACATTAATAATACTTATATTAATAATAAGTATAATAAACAATATAATACTTTTATTTAAAATGTTATAACAGTCCTACAATACTGTAGGCATTAAAACAGATGTAATATTAATATCCTCTGTGTTATTTCTTCATTCAGATGAGCTTGCTGTGATTTGCCAACGTGAACTCAAATCTAATCTAAAGAAGAAGTTTCAATGTGTATTTGAGGGGATCGCTAAACAAGGAAACCCAACACTTCTCAATAAGATCTACACAGAGCTCTACATCACAGAGGGTGGAACAGGAGAGGTCAATAATGAACATGAGCTGAGACAGATTGGAGACAACAACCAGGAAACAAGCAAGACCAGAGACTGCAATCAAATGTAACGACATCTTCAAAACCTTAACTGGACAAGACAAACTTATCAGAACTGTGCTGACAAAGGGAGTCGCTGGCATTGGAAAAACAGTCTCTGTGCAGAAGTTCATTCTGGACTGGGCTGAAGGAAAAGCAAATCAGGATGTCCAATTTGTATTTTCATTCCCTTTTCGGGAGCTGAATTTGATGAACGGGGATAAACACACTTTGATTAAACTTCTCAATCACTTCTCAATGGAAACCAAAGAATCAAGAATCTCCAACTACGACAAGTACAAAGTTCTGTTCATCTTTGATGGTCTGGATGAGTGCCGACTGCCCCTAGACTTCCAGAAGAATAAGATCTGTTGTGACGTCACAGAGTCAACCTCAGTGGATGTTCTGCTGACAAATCTCATCAAGGGAAATCTGCTTCCCTCTGCTCTCCTCTGGATAACTACCCGACCTGCAGCAGCCAATAAGATCCCTTCAGTATGTGTTGACCAGGTGACAGAGGTACGAGGGTTCAATGACCCACAGAAGGAGGAGTACTTCAGGAAGCGATTCAGTGATGAGGACCAGGCCAGCAGAATCATCTCACACATAAAGACATCAAGGAGCCTCCACATCATGTGCCACATTCCAGTCTTCTGTTGGATTTCTGCAACAGTCCTTGAACACATGTTGAGTACAGACAAGAGAGAAAAGATGCCCAAGACTCTGACTGAGATGTACTCACACCTTGTGGAGTTTCATACCAAACAGAAGAATGAAAAGTATCTTGGGAAAGAAGAGACAGGTCCACACTGGAATAAAGAGAGCATTCTGGCACTGGGAAAACTGGCTTTTCAACAGCTTGTGAATGGCAATCTGATTTTCTATGAAGAAGACCTGAAAGAGGCTGGCATTGATGTCAGTGAAGCCTCAGTGTACTCAGGATTGTGCACACAGATCTTTAAAGAGGAATGTGGGCTGTACCAGGACAAGGTGTACTGCTTCGTGCATCTGAGCATTCAGGAGTTTCTGGCTGCTGTATATGTGTTCCTCTCATTCATCAACAACGATGACAATCTAATGGACAAACTGCAAACAAAGTCCAGTAACCTTTCTTCGCTGTTCAGACGCAAGCCTGAAGTTACTTTCTACAAGAGTGCTGTGGATAAAGCCTTACAAAGTGAGACAGGAAACCTGGACCTTTTCCTCCGCTTCCTTCTGGGCCTCTCACTGGAGTCCAATCAGAAGCACTTACGAGGTCTACTGACAAAGACAAGAAGCAGCTCACAGAGCCATGAAGAAACAGTCAAGTACATCAAGGAGAAGATCAGGGAGAATCCCTCTCCAGAGAGGTGCATCAATCTGTTCCACTGTCTGAATGAACTGAATGACCATTCTCTAGTGGAGGAGATCCAAAGCTACCTGAGATCAGGAAGTCTCTCAGAAGAAGAACTGTCACCTGCACAGTGGTCAGCTCTGGTCTTTGTGTTGCTGACTTCAGAAAAGGAGCTGGATGTGTTTGACTTGAAGAAATACTCCAGATCAGAGGAAGGTCTTCTGAGGCTGCTGCCAGTGGTCAAAGCCTCCAGAGCTGCTCTGTGAGTAGATAAAATGACATTTAAGTACTAATCATCAGGAAGAAATATTCAGTTTAGAGACATATGTATTATTGAATAACATATTGAATCAATGCATTGATGTTCACATTAGTATAACAATATGACCATACAATTCTAGGAGACGGAAGATTAATCTATATGTTGTTTAAGAGAATAAACCAAATGCATCTGCCATTGTCCTTCTACACTACTGGTGTTAAATTAACAGTGTGTTTGTGAAATCATGATGATCTCTTTGCAGGCTGTCAGGCTGTGGACTCACAAAGAAATGCTGTGCTTCTCTGGTCTCAGCTCTGAAGTCAAACCCCTCACACCTGAGAGAGCTGGATCTGAGTAACAATGACCTGAAGGATTCAGGAGTGAAGCTGCTCTCTGCTGGACTGGGGAATCACCACTGTAAACTGGAGACTCTGAGGTCAGTATTCCTGTAGTTGGTCAACAAGTGAGAACTGTTCACCAGATCCACATGTGTTTACCAGGCACACATAGTCCACACCATATGTGTTTGGACAGTGAAGCTTACAGTTTTAAATTTGGTGCTATGCTCCAGCATTTTGGATTTGAGATATAATGTTTCATATTAGGCAACAATATGTAATGTCACCTTTTATTTGATGTTAATGGTGAGAGGTTAGCATGTTTTGTTGTAGCCTCTGTAACTCTCTCACTCATGATTATTCATGATTCATTCATGATTATTCTTAATCATAGCATCATTAGGATTAATTTAGTAGTATTTAGAAACCTGTTATCTACTCACTTAGACAGAAAATTACTCCAGTCATCATCCACCATTCCGTTACTATCGGGCAAAACATAACCCAAAACACAACCAAAACAAACTGCAAATGCAACCAACAACTTTTGACTACTTTAATACACTATAAGTGAATTGGTCAGAATACTTATGACTTCGTCAAATAGGGGGACTAGATACATAAAGTGCTTTCATTTCTAAACGGTGAAACAGATATGTATTAAAATACCCTCAAATAAAAGGTTACATTATATACTGTCACCTCATATGAAACATTTGATCTGAAATCCAAAATGCTGGAGTACAGAGCCACATTTAAAATGTTAGCTTCACTGTCAAACTAGATATGGTGAGGACTGTATACTCAATACAATCTAAATCTGATACCTCACTGTCTGACTTTTGACTGATACTGCTTTTTAAACTGCTCTGGTCAGTCTACTCAAAGATTTGTACTATATATTTTTATATCTACAAGCAATACTTTGATAATTTGTCATTTCTAATAATGAAACATTCATTTATGAATAGATATGGCAGGTTTCAGGACACTGATATATCTGAACATTTTGAAAAAATATACTGCCACTATTTTCACCACCAAAGAATAGCAGTGTGGTTTTAATATGATTTGACTATTTGCAGGCTGTCAGGCTGTCTAGTCACAGAGGAAGGCTGTGCTTCTCTGGTCTCAGCTCTGAAGTCAAACCCCTCACACCTGAGAGAGCTGGACCTGAGCTACAATCACCCAGGAGACTCAGGAGTCAGACTGCTCTCTGCTGGACTGGAGGATCCACACTGCAGACTGGAGACTGAGGTCAGTATTCCTGTAGTTGGTCAACAAGTGATAACTGTTCACCAGATCCACATGTGTTTACCAGGCACACATAGTCCACACCATATGTGTTTGGACAGTGAAGCTTACAGTTTTACATTTGGTGTGAAAAAGTGTTTGCCCCCTTTCTGATTTCTTATTTGTTTGCATGTTTGTCACACTTAAATGTTTCAGATCATCAAACAAATTTAAATATTAGTCAAAGATAACACAAGTAAACACAAAATGCAGTCTTGAAATGAAGGTTGTTATTATTAAGGGAAAACAAAATCCAAACCTACATGGCCCTGTGTGAAAAAGTGATTGCCCCCTACAACCTAATAACTGGTTGGGCCACCCTTAGCAGCAACAACTGCAATCAAACATTTGAATTCCAATGAAGTTTTTACAGCGCTGTGGAGGAATTTTGGCCCACTCATCTTTACAGAATTGTTGTAATTCAGCCACATTGGAGGGTTTTCGAGCATGAACTGCCTTTTTAAGGTCATGCCACAGCATCTCAATAGGATTCAGGTCAGGACTTTGACTAGGCCACTCCAAAGTCTTCATTTTGTTTTTCTTCAGCCATTCAGAGGTGAACTTGCTGGTGTGTTTTGGATCATTGTCCTGCTGCAGAATCCAAGTTTGCTTCAGCTTGAGGTCTCGAACAGATGGCCGGACATTCTCCTTCAGGATTTTTGGTAGACAGCAGAATTCATGGTTCCATTTATCACAGCAAGTCTTCCAGGTCCTGAAGCAGCAGAACAGGCCCAGACCATCACACTACCACCACCATATTTTACTGTTGGTATGATGTTCTTTTTCTGAAATGCGGTGTTACTTTTACGCCAGATGTAATGGGACACACATCTTCCAAAAAGTTCAACTTTTGTCTCGTCAGTCCACAGAGTATTTTCCCAAAGGTCTTGGGGATCATCAAGATGTTTTCTGGCAAAAACGAGACGAGTCTTAATGGTTTTTTTGCTCAGCAGTGGTTTTTGTCTTGGAACTCTGCCATGCAGGCCATTTCTGCCCAGTCTCTTTCTTATGGTGGAGTCATGAACACTGACTTTAACTGAGTAAGTGAGTCCTGCAGCTCTTTGGATGTTGTTGTGGGGTCTTTTGTGACCTCTTGGATGAGTCGTCGCTACGCTCTTGGGGTCATTTTGGTCGGCCGGTCACTCCTGGGAAGGTTCACCACTGTTCCATGTTTTCGCCATTTGTGGATAATGGCTCTCACTGTGGTTCGCTGGAGTCCCAAAGCTTTAGAAATGGCTTTATAACCTTTTCCAGACTGATGGATCTCAATTACTTTCTTTCTCATTTGTTCCTGAATTTCTTTGGATCTCGGCATGATGTCTAGCTTTTGAGGATCTGTTGGTCTACTTAACTTTGTCAGGCAGGTCCTATTTAAGTGATTCCTTGATTGAGAACAGGTGTGGCAGTAATCAGGCCTGGGTGTGGCTAGAGGAATTGAACTCAGGTGTGATAAACCACAGTTGAGTTGTGTTATAACAGGGGGCAAACACTTTTTCACACAGGGCCATGTAGGTTTGGATTTTGTTTTCCCTTATTAATAACAACCTTCATTTCAAAACTGCATTTTATCTTTGACTAATATTTAAATTTGTTTGATGATCTGAAACATTTAAGTGTGACAAACATGCAAACAAATAACAAATCAGGAAGGGGGCAAACACTTTTTCACACCACTGTATTTGTACTTTTATATTTGTCTCTCTACAAGCAAAACATTGATAATTTGTCATTTCTAATAATGATACATTCATTTATGAATAGATATGGCAGGTTTCAGGACACTGATATATCTGAAAATGTTGAAAAAATATACTGCCACTATTTTCACCACCAAAGAATAGCAGTGTGGTTTTAATATGATTTGACTCTTTGCAGGCTGTCAGGCTGTCTAGTCACAGAGGAAGGCTGTGCTTCTCTGGTCTCAGCTCTGAAGTCAAACCCCTCACACCTGAGAGAGCTGGACCTGAGCTACAATCACCCAGGAGACTCAGGAGTCAGACTGCTCTCTGCTGGACTGGAGGATCCACACTGTAAACTGGAGACTCTGAGGTCAGTATTCCTGTAGTTGGTCAACAAGTGATAACTGTTCACCAGATCCACATGTGTTTACCAGGCACACATAGTCCACACCATATGTGTTTGGACAGTGAAGCTTACAGTTTTACATTTGGTGCTATGCTCCAGCATTTTGGATTTGAAATTGTTTCATATTAGGCAACAGTACAGAATGTCACCTTTTATTTAAGGTTAATGGTGAGAGGTTAGCATGTTTTGTTGTAGCCTCTGTAACTTTCTCATTCATAATTGTTCATGATTCATTCATGATTTTTCTTAATCATGGCATCATCAGGATTCATTTAGTAGTGTTTAGAAACATGTTATCTACTCACTTAGACAGAAAATTACTCCAGTCATCATCCACCATTCAGTTACTATTGGACAAAACATAACCCAAAACACAACCAAAACAAACTGCAAATGCAACCAATGAGTTCACAACCAAATACTCAACTTTTGACTACTTTAATACACTATAAGTTAATTGGTCAGAATACTTATGACTTTTTCAAATAGGGGGACTAGATACATAAAGGGTTTTATTTTTCTAAATGGTGAAACAGATATGTATGAAAATACCCTCAAATAAAAGGTGACATTATATACTGTCACCTCATATGAAACATTTGATCTCAAATCCAAAAACCAGGAGTATAAAGCCACATTTAAAATGTTATCTTTGTCAAACTAGATATGGTGTGGACTGTATACTCAATACAATCTAAATCTGATACCTCACTGTCTGTCTTTTGACTGATACTGCTTTTTAAACTGCTCTGGTCAGTCTACTCAAATATTTGTACTATACATTTCTCTCTCTACACACAATATTATGATTTTTTCTAATAATGATATATATATGGCAGGTTTCAGGACACTGGTATTAATGAAAATGTTGAAAATATATACTGCCACTATTTTGACCACCAAAGAATAGCAGTGTGGTTTTAATATGATTTGACTCTTTGCAGGCTGTCAGGCTGTCTAGTCACAGAGGAAGGCTGTGCTTCTCTGGTCTCAGCTCTGAAGTCAAACCCCTCACACCTTAGAGAGCTGGATCTGAGTAACAATGACCTGAAGGATTCAGGAGTGAAGCTGCTCTCTGCTGGACTGGGGAATCCCCACTGTAAACTGGAGACTCTGAGGTCAGTATTCCTGTAGTTGGTCAACAAGTGATAACTGTTCACCAGATCCACATGTGTTTACCAGGCACACATATTCCACACCATATGTGTTTGGACAGTGAAGCTTACAGTTTTACATTTGGTGCTATGCTCCAGCATTTTGGATTTGAGATATAATGTTTCATATTAGGTGACAGTATATAATGTCACCTTTTATTTGAGGGTATTTTCATACATATCTGTGTTACTGTTTAGAAATGAAATCACTTTATGTGTCTAGTGCTCCCATTTGAAAAAGTCGTAATAATTTGGACAAATTCATTTAGTCATAAGTTTAGTATTTGGTCCCATATTCTTTACCTGCAGTGATTACATCAAACTTGTGATTCTACAAACTTGTTGAATGCATTTGCAGTTTGTCTTGGTTGTGTTTTGGATGATGTTTTTCCCAATAGAAACTGAATGGTGAATAATGTCCTGTCATTTTATAGTCACTTCACTTGTATTGTCAGTAAGAATAGAAGATGTTTCTGAACACTTCTACATTCATGTGGATGCTACCATGATTATGAATAATCATGAATGAATCGTGAATGATGATGAATGAGAAAGTTACAGAGGCACAAGGATCATACCCCCTCTGTTATTGGTAATGGTGAGAGGTTAGCATGTTTTGTTGTAGCCTCTGTAACTTTCTCACTCATTATTATTCATGATTCATTCATGATTGTTCTTCATGTCATCATCAGGATTAATTTAGTAGTGTTTAGAAACATGTTATCTACTCACTTAGACAGAAAATTACTCCAGTCATCATCCAACATTCAGTTACTATAGGACAAAACATAACCCAAAACACAACCAAAACAAACTGCAAATGCAACCAACAAGTTTACAACCAAATATTCAACTTTTGACTACTTTAATACACTGTAAGTGAATTGGTCAAAATACTTATGACTTCTTCAAATAGGGGGACTAGATACATAAAGTGCTTTCATTTCTAAATGGTGAAACAGATATGTATTAAAATACCCTCAAATAAAAGGTGACATTATATACTGTCACATCATATGAAACATTTCATCTCAAATCCAAAATGCTGGAGTATAGAGCCACATTTAAAATGTTAGCTTCACTGTCAAAATAGATATGGTGTGGACTGTATACTCAATACAATCTAAATCTGATACCTCACTGTCTGTCTTTTGACTGATACTGCTTTTAAACTGCTCTGGTCAGTCTACTCAAATATTTGTACTATACATGTTTCTCTCTACAAGCAATATTATGGTAATTTCTAATAATGATACATTAATTTATGAATAGATATGTCAGGTTTCAGGATGCTGATATATATGAATATGTTGAAAAAAATATACTGCCACTATTTTCACCACCAAAGAATAGCAGTGTGGTTTTAGTATGATTTGACTCTTTGCAGGCTGTCAGGCTGTCTAGTCACAAAGAAAGGCTGTGCTTCTCTGGTCTCAGCTCTGAAGTCAAACCCCTCACACCTGAGAGAGCTGGATCTGAGTAACAATGACCTGAAGGATTCAGGAGTGAAGCTGCTCTCTGCTGGACTGGGGAATCCCCACTGTAAACTGGAGACTCTGAGGTCAGTATTCCTGTAGTTGGTCAACAAGTGATAACTGTTCACCAGATCCACATGTGTTTACCAGGTACACATAGTCCACACCATATGTGTTTGGACAGTGAAGCTTACAGTTTTACATTTGGTGCTATGCTCCAGCATTTTGGATTTGAGATAGAATGTTTCATATTAGGCAACAGTACAGAATGTCACCTTTTATTTGAGGATATTTCATACATATCTGTGTTACTGTTTAGAAATGAAAGCACTTTATGTGTCTAGTTCTCCTATTTGAAAAAGTTGTAATAATTTGGACATAGTCACTTATATTGTATTAAAGTAGTCATAAGTTTAGTATTTGGTCCCATATTCCTTACCTGCAGTGATTACATCAAGCTTGTGATTCTACAAACTTGTTGAATACATTTGCAGTTTTGTCTTGGTTGTGTTTTGGATGTTGTTTTTCCCAATAGAAACTGAATGGTGAATAATGTCCTGTCATTTTGGAGTCACTTCACTTGTATTGTCAGTAAGAATAGAATATGTTTCTGAACACTTCTACATTCATGTGGATGCTACCATGATTATGAATAATCATGAATGAATCGTGAATAATGATGAATGAGAAAGTTACAGAGGAACAAGGATCATACCCCCTCTGTTATTGGTAATGGTGAGAGGTTAGCATGTTTTGTTGTAGCCTCTGTAACTTTCTCACTCATTATTATTCATGATTCATTCATGATTATTCTTAATCATGGCATCATCAGGATTCATTTAGTAGTGTTTAGAAACATGTTATCTACTCACTTAGACAGAAGATTAACCCAGTCATCATCCACCATTCAGTTACTATTGGACAAAACATAACCCAAAACACAACCAAAACAAACTGCAAATGTAACCAACGAGTTTGGGACCAAATACTCAACTTTTGACTACTTTAATACACTATAAGTGAATTGGTCAGAATACTTATGACTTCTTCAAATAGGGGGACTAGATACATAAAGTGGTTTCATTTCAAAATGGTGAAACAGATATGTATTAAAATACCCTCAAATAAAAGGTGACATTATATACTGTCACCTCATATGAAACATTTGATCTCAAATCCAAAATGCTGGAGTATAGAGCCAAATTTAAAATGTTAGCTTCACTGTCAAAATAGATATAGTGTGGACTGTATACTCAATACAATCTAAATCTGATACCTCACTGTCTGTCTTTTGACTGATACTGCTTTTTAAACTGCTCTGGTCAGTCTACTCAAATATTCGTACTATACATTTTTCTCTACACACAATATTATATGATTTTTTCTAATAATGATATATATATATATATATATATTTTTTTTTCCACCTTTATTTAACCAGGTAAGCCAGTTGAGAACAAGTTCTCATTTACAACTGCGACCTGGCCAAGATAAAGCGTGAGTTCAGGTGTATCCCTCAATGACTGTCTGTTCTTCTGCTTACCGCTACAGTGTGGAACATGGTGGAGAGAACACAATGAAACATGGACTTAGAAAATGTGAGTGTTGACTGCTGTGAAGAATATGACTAAGAATAAGTCTTAATTCAAGTGAAGTCAAAGTCAAAGACCACCATCATTACTTACTTGGTCATATTAAATATCAGCTGTAGTTCTACAGAAGCACAAATCAGGGACACCAAAGTTTACAAAGAGTTGCTTTGACAATGTGTGTGTCTGTGTGTGTGTGTGTGTGTGTCCAGTGTGTGTGTGTGTGTCCAGTGTGTGTGTCCAGTGTGTGTGTGTGTGTGTGTGTGTGTGTGTGTGTGTGTGTGTGTGTGTGTGTGTGTGTGTGTGTGTAATTAATGGGAATAAGTGTGTTTTATATTACCATACAGTATAACATATGATCATTCAACAAGTCTCAAGTTACCTTAACTTCTCCTTTTGATACCTAGAAACATCTACATTAAATGAATTAGTGAAAAGTGAGTTAACATTCTAATGTGAATGATGATGATTTCTAATATTGTGTCTGGTTTCATCCATCAGATGTCTGTGATCTCACACTGGACCAAAACACAGTAAACAGATTCCTCTCTCGTATGAGGAGAACAGAAAGGTGACATGTAGGAGAGAGGAGCAGCCGTATCCTGATCACCCAGAGAGATTTGAGGACTGGAGACAGGTGCTGTGTAGAGAGGGTCTGACTGGGCGCTGTTACTGGGAGGTAGAGTGGAGTGGGAGAGGGGCTGATATAGGAGTGACATTTGAAGGAATCAGCAGGAGAGGAAGGCTTGAGGACTGTGTGATTGGATGTAATGACAAGTCCTGGAGTCTGTTCTGCTCTGACAACAGTTACTCTGCCTGGCACAATAATAAGTCCACTACCATAGACGTCCCCTCCTCCAGCTCCCACAGAGTAGGAGTGTATCTGGACTGGCCAGCCGGCACTCTGTCCTTCTACAGAGTCTCCTCTGACACACTGACCCACCTGAACACATTCCACTCCACATTCACTGAGCCCCCTCTATCCAGGGTTTAGGGTTCATGGTGACTCCTCAGTGTCCCTGTAAATAATAACCATGGTAACACTGACACACACACACACACACACACACACTGGACACACACATTGAACACACACACACTGGACACACACACACTAGACACACACACTGAACACACACACTGGACACACACACACACACTGGACACACTCACACACTGGACACACACACACACTGGACACACACACACACTGGACACACACTGGACAAACACACACACACACACACACTGGACAAACACACTCGCTGGACACACACACACTGGACACACTCACACTGGACACACAAACACACACACACACACACACACACACACACTGGACAAACACACACACTCGACACACACACACTGGACACACACACTATACACACACACACACCGGACACACACACACACACATATACGCTGGACACACACACACACACTTGACACACACACACACACACACACACACACACACTGTACACACACACACACACACTGAACACACACAATGGACACAGACACACACTGGACACAGACACACACTGGACACACACATATACACTGGACACACACAAACACACAAACACACACACACTGGACACACACACACACTGGGCACACACACACACTGGATACACACACTGGACACACACACTGGACACACACACACACTGGTCACACACACACACTGGACACACACACACACTGGACACACACACACACACTGGACACACACACACACACACAGGACACACACACACACACTGGACACACACACACCGGACACACACACACACACATATACACTGGACACACACACACACATTGACACACACACACACACACACACACACTGAACACACACACTGGACACAGACACACACTGGACACAGACACACACTGGACACACACACACTGGACACACACACAGACACTGGACACACACAAACACACACACACAATGGACACACACACACACTGGACACACACACTGGACACACACACTGGACACACACACACACACTGGACACACACACACTGGACACACACACACACTGGACACACACACACCGGACACACACACACACATGTACACTGGACACACACACACACACTGGACACACACTGGACACACACTGGACACACACACGCAGGACAAACACACACACACACACACACACACACACCGGACACACACACACACACATACACTGGACACACACACACACACAAACACACTTGGGACACACATACACACACTAGACACACACACACACACACACACACACACACACTGACACGGACACACACACACACACACTGAACAAACACACACACACACACACACACACACACACACACACACACACACACACACACACACACACACACACTGGACACACACTGGACACACACACACACACACACACACTGGACCCACACCATACACACTGGACACACACACACACAACACACGTACTGGACACACACACACTGGACACACACACACACACACTGGATACACACACACACTGGACACACACACACAAACACACTTGATACACACACACACACACTGGACACACACACACACACACTGGACACACACACTGGACAAATTTCCATGTGTAGGATTTTGATGAAAGGAAATCCCATATAGCCTACTGGACAGGACTTTGCTATGGCATCTTCTGTTTGGGTGTCTCAGTTTAGGTCTGAGCCATGATCAGAATGTGTCTCTGTGTCTATTTCCAGCCCTGCCATTTCTACCTGTCCTGATCTAGTGTTTCACCCCCTGACCTCCTCACACCGTCTCACTGTCCATGTCTGCTTTTAGCTCCCACCTCTACTTCACTGTGTTATAATGGACCTTATGCTTGTTATGTCACCTCTGGAACCAGTTATCAAACATACTGACCTTTCTGACCCTATCCCATGGCCCTACTTTCTACAACTGAACATTTCAATTCCTCTATGAGTTTTGTTTAGTGTCCATTTACTTATGTATGTATTTGTTGTATATTGGGGTTGTGCTGCAGAGCATCATGGGGGTTTGTATGTATTGAGATGATCACGTTCCAGATAAATGGTTGAACTGATTCCTGTCTCCTGTCTCATCATTATTGAATTGTTATACAGACGTGGTTATAAAACCCACGAGACATAACAAAAGATTGGTGATGAGTAAGTCTGAATCTACAGGAACTATTCTGTCTGGAAGAAGTGGGTTTTTACAACTGTTTAAAACTGTTATTTTCTGTGGTACAGAATAGGCTAATGTTAGCACAGTGTATTGATAGCAGAGGCAAGTGCATAGTCTAGCTAGCTAAGAAAGAGAGTTAACCAGTGGTGTAAAGTACTTAGGTAAAAATACTTTAAAGTACTACTTAAGTAGTTTTTTGGGGGGTATCTGTACTTGACTTTACTATTTATATTTTTGACAACTTTTACTTTTACTTCACTACATTCCTAAAGAAAATAATGTACTTTTTACTCCATACATTTTCCCTGACACCCAAAAGTACTTGTTACATTTTGAATGCTTAGCAGGACAGAAAATGGTCACACCCTTATCAATTCACACCCTTATCAAGAGAACATCCCTACTCCCTCTGATCTGGCAGACTCAGTAAACACAAATGCTTTGTTTGTAAATTGTCTGAGTGTTGGAGTGTGCCTCTGGCTGAACGTACACTTTAAAAACAAGAAAATTGTCTGGTTTGCTTTATGTAAGGAATTTGAAATGATTTATACTTGTACTTTTACTTTTGATACTTTAGTATATTTTAGCAATTCCATTTACTTTTGATACTTAAGTATATTTAAAACCAAATACTTTTAGACTTTTACTCAAGTAGTATTTTACTGGGTGACTTTCACTTTTAGTTGAGTCATTTTCTATTAAGCTATCTTTACTTTTACTCAAGTATGACAATTGGGTACTTTTTCCACCACTGGAGTTAACATCGTCATGGACGGCAGAAAAGGACTCGAGACGGACATCGCATAACTTAGTCCAAGTGGTGGTCAGAATGTTTGTCTTAAGTAGCCTGATAACTCCAACATGTCTGATATGAACATTGACATAAACCCTCTACATACTTGAGTTTCTCCAGTCTGCAGTGTGGATCCTCCAGTCCAGCAGAGAGCAGTCTGACTCCTGAGTCTCCTGGGTGATTGTAGCTCAGGTCCAGCTCTCTCAGGTGTGAGGGGTTTGACTTCAGAGATGAGATCAGAGAAGCACAGCCTTCCTCTGTGACTAGACAGCCTGACAGCCTGCAAAGAGTCAAATCATATTAAAACCACACTGCTATTCTTTGGTGGGGAAGATATTGGCAGTATATTTTTCAACATTTTCAGTTAAATCAGTGTCCTGAAACATTCTCTCTCTATTCATAAATGGATGTTTCATTATTAGAAATGACAAATTATCAAAGTATTGCTTGTAGAGAGAAAAATGTATAGTCCAAATATTTGAGTAGACTGACCAGAGCAGTTTAAAAAGCAGTATCAGTCCAAGACAGACAGTGAGGTATCAGATTTAGATTGTATTGAGTTTACAGTCCACACCATATCTACAGTGCATTCAAAAAGTATTCAGACCCCTTGACTTTTTCCACATTTTGTTAAGTTACAGCCTTATTCTAAAATAGATTAAATTCATTATTTTTCCCCATCAATTTACACACAATACCCCATAATGACAAAGTGAAAACTGGTTTTTAGACATGTTTGCAAATATATAGAAATACCTTATTTACAGAAGTTTTCAGACCCTTTGCTATGAGATTCGAAATTGAGCTCATGTGCATCCTGTTTCCGTTGATCATCCCTGAGATGTTTCTACAACTTGATTGGATTCCACCTGTGGTAAATTCAATTGATTGGACATGATTTGGAAAGGCACACACCTGTCTACATAAGGTCCCACAGTTGACAGTGCATTTCAGAGCAAAAACCAAGCCATGAGGTCGAAGGAATTGTCCGTAGAGCTCCGAGACAGGATTGTGCCGAGGGGAAGTGTACCAAAAATGTCTGCAGCATTGAAGGTCCCCAAGAACACAGTGGCCTCCATCATTCTTAAATGGAATAAGTTTGGAACCACCAAGATTCTTCCCTAGAGCTTGCCGCCCGGCCAAACTGAGCAATCGGGGAGAAGGGCCTTGGTCAGGGAGGTGACCAAGAACCCCATGGTCACTCTGACAGAGCTCCAGAGTTCCTCTGTGGATATGGGAGAACCTTCCAGAAGGACATCTCTGCAGCACTCCACCAATCAGGTCTTTATGGTAGAGTGGCCAGACGGAAGCCACTCCTCAGTAAAAGGCACATGACAGCCCGCTTGGAGTTTGCCAAAAGGCACCTAAAGACTCTCAGACCATGAGAAACAAGATTCTCTGGTCTGATGAAACCAAGATTGATCTCTTTGGCCTGAATGCCAAGCGTCACGTCTGGAGGAAACCTGGCACCATCCCTACGGTGAAACATGGTGGTGGCAGCATGCTGTGGGGATGTTTTTTAGTGGCAGGGACTGGGAGACTAGTCAGGATCGAGCGAAAGATGAACAGAGCAAAGTACAGAGAGATCCTTGATGAAAACCTGCTCCAGAGCTCTCTGGACCTCAGACTGGGGTGAAGGTTCACCTTCCAACAGGACAATGAGCCTAAGCACACAACCAAGACAACACAGGAGTTCTAAAACCCATAACTTTGTCATTATGGGATGTTGAGTGTAGATTGATGAGGGAAAAAAACAGTTTAATCAATTTTAGAATAAGGCTTTAACGTAACAAAATGTGGAAAAAGTCAAGGGGTCTGAATACTTTCCGAAAGCAATGTGTAACTATACACTATATATACAGCAGTAGTGGATTTGGATATTTCAGCCACACCGGTTGCTAACAGGTGTATAAAATCGAGCACACAGCCATGCAATCTCCATAGACACTAAGCGGTCCCGTTCTGTGAGCTTGTGTGGCCTCACAACTTCACGGCTGAGCCGTTGTTGCTCCTAGACGTTTCCACTTCACAATAAAAGCACTTACAGTTGACCGGGGCTGCTCTAGCAGGGCAGAAATGTGACTTGTTGGAAAGGTGGCATTCTATGACAGTGCCATGTTGAAAGTCAATGAGCACTTCAGTAAGGCCATTCTACTGCCAATGTTTGTCTATGGAGATTGCATGGCTGTGTGCTCGATTTCATACACCTGTCAGCAACGGGTTTGGCTGAAATAGCCGAATCCACTAATTTGAAGGGTTGTCCACATACTTTTGTATATATAGTGTATTTCCCTGGTATATTACTCATGTCTCACCAGTCCAGTTATCCTGTGGACAGCTGGGAACACAACTTCAACTCCATTACATTCAATGTATCCCACAAAGTGCCACTTGGCTGGACAAAGCAGTCTGAATGGAAATCAGGTCCATATATGAAATCAAGCAGACACACAGCCTTACATGTCATATCACTGAGTCTCAGTTTAAATCACGGTTTAAACGTAACAAGTCATTGCAAGTGAAACCATTTCTCAATTAGGTTTTAGGTTTTATTCACACCAAAGAAAATAAGTGAAAGACAAAACACTGCAGATAAATAAACAGGTAAAAACGGTGTTCAGGTGAGGATGGGAAGCTCAAAAGGGCTGATATGAAAACCACACCACAAATAAAAGTAAAAAAAAAAAGTTTGTTCAATCAGTTAAACAAAACATATTAATTTTAATTATACATGATATACAGTGGTTTGCGAAAGTATTCACTCCCCTAGGCATTTTTCCTATTTTGTTGCCTTACAACCTGGAATTAAAATTGATTTTTTTGGGGTTTGTATCAATTGATTTACACAACATGCCTACCACTTTGAAGATGAATTGTATTTATTTATTTTGAAACAAACAAGAAATAAGACAAAAAAACTGAAAACTTGAGCGTGCATAGTCAATACTTTGTACAGCCACCTTTTGCAGCAATTACAGCTACAAGTCTCTTGGGGTATGTCTCTATAAGCTTGGCACATCTAGCCACTGGGATTTTTGCCCATTCTTCAAGGCAAAACTGCTCCAGCTCCTTCAAGTTGGATGGGTTCCGCTGGTGTACAGCAATCTTTAAGTCATACCACAGATTCTCAATTGGATTGAGGTCTGGGCTTTGACTAGGCCATTCCAAGACATTTAAATGTTTCCCTTAAACCACTCAAGTGTTGCTTTAGCAGTATGCTTAGGGTCATTGTCCTGCTGGAAGGTGAACCTCCGTCCCAGTCTCAAATCTCTGGAAGACTGAAACAGGTTTCCCTCAAGAATATCCCTGTGTTTAGCGCCATCCATCATTCCTTCAATTCTGACCAGTAAGAGCTGATATATCATGTCGATTAAACACAGTGGAGAAACATTGTAGAACCACTCAGAGAGGTATTCATCTACAGGACTGGGACACTGTAGAACCACTCAGAGAGGTATTCATCTACAGGACTGAGACACTGTAGAACCACTCAGAGAGGTATTCATCTACAGGACTGAGACACTGTAAAACCACTCAGAGAGGTATTCATCTACAGGACTGGGACACTGGAGAACAACTCAGAGAGGTATTCATCTACAGGACTGGGACACTGTAGAACCACTCAGAGAGGTATTCATCTACAGGACTGAGACACTGTAGAACCACTCAGAGAGGTATTCATCTACAGGACTGGGACACTGTAAAACCACTCAGAGAGGTATTCATCTACAGGACTGAGACACTGGAGAACCACTCAGAGAGGTATTCATCTACAGGACTGGGACACTGTAAAACCACTCAGAGAGGTATTCATCTACAGGACTGGGACACTGTAGAACCACTCAGAGAGGTATTCATCTACAGGACTGGGACACTGTAAAACCACTCAGAGAGGTATTCATCTACAGGACTGAGACACTGGAGAACCACTCAGAGAGGTATTCATCTACAGGACTGGGACACTGTAAAACCACTCAGAGAGGTATTCATCTACAGGACTGGGACACTGTAAAACCACTCAGAGAGGTATTCATCTACAGGACTGGGACACTGTAAAACCACTCAGAGAGGTATTCATCTACAGGACTGGGACACTGTAAAACCACTCAGAGAGGTATTCATCTACAGGACTGGGTGGGTATTATTAGTCTGTTCTGAGTAAAAATGGATATAAACTGTGATTAAAACACAAAAACAGCGAGTTTAGTGCCCAGATTCTGACACTTATCTCCAAGAAGAGAATTCCCATTTATAGTTATTTTGATACTACACGCAAAGGGGTTCTTCGTTTGTCCCCATAGGAAAACCCTTTTTTTGTTTCAGGTAGAACCCTTGGGTGGTGAAAAAGGTTCTACTTAGAACCTTTTAGTGGTGAAAGGGTTCCACTTGTAACAAAAAAATGTTTATTTTCAGAGGGTTCTCCTACGAAGATAATTGAAGAACCATTATGGTTCTAGGTAGCGCCTTCTTTTAGTGTAGTCTGAGCTTAATTTATAGAACATGACTTTTCCTGTTGATTCTTCTGCTCCAAGTCTTTCTCCAGTTCAGAGTTCTTCTGCTTCAAGTCTTCATAAGTTTTCTCTAGCTCAGAGTTCTTCTTCTTCAAGTCTTCAGAAGTTTTCTCTAGTTCAGAGTTCTTCTGTTTTAAGTCTTCAGAAGTTTTCTCTAGCTCAGAGTTCTTCTGCTTTAAGTCTTCAGAAGTGTTCTCTAGCTCAGAGTTCTTCTGCTTTAAGTCTTCAGAAGTGTTCTCTAGCTCAGAGTTCTTCTGCTTTAAGTCTTCAGAAGTGTTCTCTTGTTCAGAGTTCTTCTGCTTCAAGTCCTTAGAAGTATTCTTTAATTCAGAGTTCTCCTGCTTCAAGTCTATATCGATGTTTCTGTTCTATTGCTCTAGCTCATATATCCTCCTCAATAGTTTGTCAGAATTCTCCTCAGCAGAATCTTCTTCCACTTTAATAACTTGCATCTTCATCTTTTACAGAAGCTCCCCCCGTTCCTCCTCCTCCTCCTCCTCCTCCTCAGTGTCACTTTCCCTAAGCATGACACACACAGTTCACAGTTTAGTTTCTCTAACTGAAATACAAAGAAATGGTATATCAAATAGGAGTATTTATCAAATTGGGGTATTGTCAATGGCATTCAGGAACTTTAAATAACAGAAAATTACCTCTTGAGTTATCTTTGTCTTTCCAGAGTTGCCATGGTGGCCTTTGTGTCCCCCCGTCTCCAGTGACCTCGACCAGGATGTGTGTTTGCTTTGTTAGGACGGTGTAGTGTCGCCTGACGTGGCTCTCACAGGAGGAGGCAGTGTAGCTCAAACAGTCTAATGTCTCTTCAAGCCTCTGGGCTGGTTAGATATCAGTCAGACAGTCTAATGTCTCTTCAAGCCTCTGGGCTGGTTAGATATCAGTCAGACAGTCTAATGTCTCTTCAAGCCTCTGGGCTGGTTAGATATCAGTCAGACAGTCTAATGTCTCTTCAAGCCTCTGGGCTGGTTAGATATCAGTCAGACAGTCTAATGTCTCTTCAAGCCTCTGGGCTGGTTAGATATCAGTCAGACAGTCTAATGTCTCTTCAAGCCTCTGGGCTGGTTAGATATCAGTCAGACAGTCTAATGTCTCTTCAAGCCTCTGGGCTGGTTAGATATCAGTCAGACAGTCTAATGTCTCTTCAAGCCTCTGGGCTGGTTAGATATCAGTCAGACAGTCTAATGTCTCTTCAAGCCTCTGAGCTGGTTAGATATCAGTCAGACAGTCTAATGTCTCTTCAAGCCTCTGGGCTGGTTAGATATCAGTCAGACAGTCTAATGTCTCTTCAAGCCTCTGGGCTGGTTAGATATCAGTCAGACAGTCTAATGTCTCTTCAAGCCTCTGAGCTGGTTAGATATCAGTCAGACAGTCTAATGTCTCTTCAAGCCTCTGGGCTGGTTAGATATCAGTCAGACAGTCTAATGTCTCTTCAAGCCTCTGGGCTGGTTAGATATCAGTCAGACAGTCAAATGTCTCTTCAAGCCTCTGGGCTGGTTAGATATCAGTCAGACAGTCTAATGTCTCTTCAAGCCTCTGGGCTGGTTAGATATCAGTCAGACAGTCTAATGTCTCTTCAAGCCTCTGGGCTGGTTAGATATCAGTCAGACAGTCTAATGTCTCTTCAAGCCTCTGGGCTGGTTAGATATCAGTCAGACAGTCTAATGTCTCTTCAAGCCTCTGGGCTGGTTAGATATCAGTCAGACAGTCTAATGTCTCTTCAAGCCTCTGGGCTGGTTAGATATCAGTCAGGAGGAGGCAGTGCAGGTCAGACAGTCTAATGTCTCTTCAAGCCTCTGGGCTGGTTAGATATCAGTCAGACAGTCTAATGTCTCTTCAAGCCTCTGGGCTGGTTAGATATCAGTCAGACAGTCTAATGTCTCTTCAAGCCTCTGGGCTGGTTATATATCAGTCAGACAGTCTAATGGCTCTTCAAGCCTCTGGGCTGGTTAGATATCAGTCAGACAGTCTAATGTCTCTTCAAGCCTCTGGGCTGGTTAGATATCAGTCAGGAGGAGGCAGTGCAGGTCAGACAGTCTAATGTCTCTTCAAGCCTCTGGGCTGGTTAGATATCAGTCAGACAGTCTAATGTCTCTTCAAGCCTCTGGGCTGGTTAGATATCAGTCAGACAGTCTAATGTCTCTTCAAGCCTCTGGGCTGGTTAGATATCAGTCAGACAGTCTAATGTCTCTTCAAGCCTCTGGGCTGGTTAGATATCAGTCAGACAGTCTAATGTCTCTTCAAGCCTCTGGGCTGGTTAGATATCAGTCAGACAGTCTAATGTCTCTTCAAGCCTGTTACGAACCCCGTGGCTCTAAACATCTAGGGTGGATGGACATGAGACCCGTAACATAAATTCATGTAAATTATAAGTGTGGCAGGGAACAGTGAGAACCAATAAGACACAACTACCATGAACTACCGTCAAACACAAAGTGTTTATTTATGAACACACGGTAAGGGTTTGGGAAAAAGGGCTGAGCAGGACCCAAGAAATGAAACAATAGTGTAAAACCCCTAAACTGATCTAGCCTGCCTAAAGAACCGCTAGGCTACTGCTACCATACAAAAATACAGTGGGTGGTCCGCTCCAGGTCTAACTGGTGTTTATAGACAGATTTCGTCCTACGGGTAATGTACGCCCAAGGGCATCTAGCTTAAACCCCCTTCCCAAAAAAAACACACAAAGCTACTAAACAGGGTAATCATCAACTAGCGAGTACACAACACACAGGACACCACCGTGTCCATACTCACATATGGCAAAAAGTCTCTCTGTCTCAACAAACACAAGTCTGGTTTTTATAAAATGGGATGTGTGATTGAACAAACGAATAACAGGTGGTGCAATTAACAGGAATGTTCACTGATTGGTCCAATCAGCAGACACCTCAACGACCACCAATCAGGAACATACAGGACACCTGTGATTAGGGCAGAAAGAGTAGGAACACACAAAAACACAGGATACCTGTATCCGTAACACTCCCACCCTTAAAAGAGCAAACCAAAATGGTTTGCGACACACGTACTATCACAACACCCAAATTCACAAATCATCCTATCGGGATAACAAAACAAAAAACCTAGATCATTACACACGAGACAAAGCATCTGCCAACACATTATCTAACCCCTTTTTGTGGCGGATCTCCAAATTATAATTTTGCACGACAAGTGCCCAACGCATAAGGCGTTGGTTCTGGTTGTACATCCGGTGGAGAAAAACTAAGGGGTTATGGTCAGTATACACTACCACTGGTAATGCACTGGAACCAACATAAACTTCAAAGTACTGCAGAGCTAACAACAAAGCTAGAGCTTCTTGTTCAATGGTGGAATAGTTTGTCTGACATTTGTTAAATTTCCGTGAAAAATAACAGACAGGATGGTCCACTCCACTCTGGTCTTGCTGCAGTAGAACAGCACCAGCACCTCTGGCACTTGCATCTACCTCCAGTTTAAACGGCCGCTCAAAATCTGGCGCAGCAAGAACAGGAGTACTACACAAGAGTGCTTTAGCAGTGTTGAAAGCAGTACAACAATCTTCAGACCATACAAATTTTCTCGCCGGACTGAGCAAATCCGTTAATGGAGCAACTACCGCAGAGAAATTTTTACAGAAACTACGGTAGTAGCCAACCATCCCTAAAAAACGGCGTAGCTCTCTTCTGGTGGTAGGTGCGGGAAATGCGTTTATAGCTGAGACCTTGGCATCTACAGGGCGCACCTGCCCATGGCCGACCTGTTTACCAAGATAAGTAACAGTAGCCTTCCCAAACTCGCACTTTGCTAAGTTCAGGGTTAGAGAAGCGGTTGCTAGACGTTCACACACTACCCTTAGAGTGTTAACATGATCAGACCACTCAGTTGAATAAATGACCAGATCATCAAGGTAAGCACTACAATTAGGAACTCCAGCCAATACTGTGTTAACCAGGCGTTGGAAAGTGGCTGGTGCGTTCCGCATCCCAAATGCCATGACAGCATATTGTAGGAAGTGATCTGGGGTCACAAATGCAGAGATGTCGGAGGCACGTGGGGTTAACGGCACCTGCCAGTAACCTTTAGAAGATCTAATTTGGTTACATAGGTAGCCTGTTTACCAACAGTATCAATACAGTCATCCAGTCTGGGTAACGGGAACGAGTCGGGCACTGTGACAGCATTGACTTTCCGATAGTCCGTACATAATCTGGATGTCCCATCAGGTTTAGGAACCAGAATGCACGGAGAACTCCAAGGACTTGAACTTGGCATAGCCAGGTTATTCTCCAGCAAATAACCGACCTCACCCCTCATTATCTTTCTCTTAGCGACGTTGACACGATAAGGATGTTGCTTGATAGGTGCAGCGTTTCCAACATTAATGTCATGTTCTAACACATTTGTACATGTAGGAACATCATTAAAAGACATGGAAAGCTGTGTAATAGTCTCACAATATCATCTGACTGTCTGTCCGTTAAATGAATCAGGCTTGACGGGAGAGACAGCAGCATCTCTGAATTGGGCAATCTAGCACACTGCTGCTGAGTATTGCGCAACTCCAAACCATCTCCGTCCACATCATTAACATGACCTCCCACTACAGCCGTAGCAGCAACAGAGACAGCCGACTCGGCCAGTTTCTCTGGACTGTCTACCTGAGTAACGGGTCTGTTGTGGTATGTCTTCAACAGGTTAACGTGGCACACACGAGATTGGCGTTTTCTATCAGGAGTCTGTATCACATAGTCAGTTTCAGTTAGTTTCTTTTCAATGACATAAGGACCAGAGAAACGTGCTGACAATGACGCTCCTGGCACAGGCAACAATACAAGAACTCGGTCACCTGGCTGCAGTGAACGAGAAACAGCCTGTGTGTCATAGTGTCGTTTCATCCGTTTCTGTGAGGAAGACAGCGCTTCCTTTGCTAGAGCACAGGCAGCATGTAGGCGCTCACGAAAGCGACTAACGTAGTCCAACACATTTTCTTTCACACACAACTCTTGTGACAAAAACTGATCCTTAAGGACTTTCATAGGTCCTCTCATGGTGTGTCCAAACACCAGTTCAGCTGGGCTGAACCCTAGGGATTCCTGTACTGTCTCACGGACAGCAAACAACACTAGAGGAACTCCCTCATCCCAATCTTTCTCAGATTCCAAACAATATTTACGGAGCATAGACTTCGGGGTCTGATGCCAACGTTCAAGCGCACCCTGAGACTCTGGGTGATATGCGCTTGACACACGGTGTGTAACTGACAAGGATTTTAACACTTGTTTGAAAAGTTTAGAAAGGAAATTCGTACCTGATCAGTTTGTATCACCTTAGGTAATCCAAAAGTTGAGAAGAATTTGATCAACGCTTTACTCACCACCGGAGCAGTAATCCTTCGCAGAGGAATGGCCTCTGGGTACCTGGTGGCACACACATAATTGTCAACATAAACTGGTTACCAGATTTTGTTTTTGGTAATGGTCCAACACAATCAACCATCACATGTTCGAATGGTTCACCTATGGCCGGTATGGGACAAAGAGGCGCGGGGGAAATAACCTGGTTCGGTTTCCCAACTACTTGACAGGTGTGGCAAGTCCGACAGAACTGAGCCACATCTTGTTTTAAACCAGGCCAAAAGAAATGTCGCAAAACACGATCATAAGTCTTGGTGACTCCCAGATGTCCGGACCACTGGTGATCATGAGCGAGGGATAAAACATTTTGTCGAAAGGCTGTAGGAATCACTATTTGGTAAACAGCATTCCAATCTCCGCCAGCGTCAACATGGGATGTCCATTTACGCATGAGGAGATTACCATCAATGAAGTATGCCATGTTTTTCTTCTTTAGCCGTCTTTTGAGACAACACTAGAAAAACATTTAGCCAGGCTAATGTCAACCTGTTGGTTAGCGATCAGCTGCTCACGAGTAACTGGTAACTGTATTGCTTCAGCAACAAGTTCCACGTCCTTCTTCCTTTCTCTGGGCTGTTGGTCAGACTGCACCAGCTTACCAGAGGTAGCACCCAAACTATCCTCTGGGTCACACTCTCTGAATAGAATCGTGTCTGACAAATCTACCACTTCACCCACTTGTCGTGCTTGAGCACGTGTGACAGCACAAGCGGGGAACACATCTGGATAACCCTGTGCCAGCTCCTCGGAGAGAGACTGGTCACTTTTATCCAATACCTCCAATATGGGTATTACCTTTCCTCCGGCAATATCGTTGCCCATTATAAATGTCACACCTTTTACTGGCAACATAGGACGTACGCCCACTCTGAACAATCCACTGACTAACTCCAGAGTGTACGTTCACAAAGTGCAATGGCACTGGGACGAAACCCATTTCAATTCCTTGTACTAACACACTGGAACCACAATATGTATTACTGGACAAGGGCAACACATCAGCTAGTATGAACGACTGCGCCGCACCAGTATCTCTGAGGATTCTAACTGGACGCTGAGACGCTTCATCATCTGATATAGAAACAAACCCCTCAAAAATGAACGGTTCATAACTGTGATCTGGGACAGGGACTTTCAAACCACATTCACTATGAGGCTTCTGTCTTGATTCCGGCCTTACAACCGTACGAATCAGCCCAACACCCGTTGGCGGCCTGGCGTGCTGAGGCATCCCCGGCTTGCGTTTAAGCAAAAAGCAATCACTAACCAAATGTCCCACCTTATGACAATAGAAACAGTGACGCACATCTTTTGGGCGTGCTGGATGTACGGCTGGTCGACTAGGACTAAAAGTTAGCAACTCCGCAGCCCTGCTCTCCGATTCGAGCCGAAAACACGCTCTTATGCGTCAACACAAACTCGTCTGCCAATACAGACGCTTCCGACAGTGAGGATACTTTCTGTTCGTTCAGATAAACTACAATGCGTTCCGGTAAGCAATTTTTAAACTCTTCTAACAAGATTAACTCCCGTAGAGAGGTAAAATCAGTTACCTTACTAGCACTGTGCCATTTGTCAAACAGATTTCCTTTGTCTCTAGCAAACTCCACATAAGTCTGAGTAGGAGACTTTTTATGAGACCTAAATCTTTGTCGATATGCCTCAGGAACAAGCTCATAGGCACGAAGAACAGTAGCTTTGACCACTTCATAATTCAAACTGTCTTCAAGAGGTAGCGCTGCCAGAACCTCTTGGGCTTTACCTGTTAGCTTACACTGAAGTAATAGGCACCATACCTCGTCGGGCCATTTCAATGCTACCGCTATACGCTCAAACACACCGAAATAGGAATCAACCTCTGACTCCCTAAACACAGGTACCAAGGTGATCTGTCTACTAATATCAAATGTAGCAGACGACACCGCTGGTGAGGCTGGCTCACTAGCAGGCATAGTATGAGCAGAGACTAACCTCGCTGTTTCTGCCTCTAGTTCCATTTTACGCATCTCCAGTTCCATCTTACGCGTCTCCAGTTCTTGATCAAGCCTACGCGTCTCCAGTTCCATCTTACGCGTCTCCTGTTCTGCCTCTAGCTTACGCGTCTCCTGTTCTGCCTCTAGCTTACGCGTCTCCTGTTCTGCCTCTAGCTTACGCGTCTCCTGTTCTATCTTACGCGTCTCCTGTTCTGCCTCTAGTTCCATTTACGCATCTCCAGCTTGTCTTGCCTGATTTGTGCCCGCTCTTCCGCCTCTATTTGGAGCCGTGTCGAGCGGACATCCATCCTGGCATCACTGTCAGTCAGTGGGGAGAGTGGGTCATAACGGGGCAATGTGGCTGGAGCCTTAGCCTCGTCCTCAGACACTGATGGGCTTACAGGAACAGCAACCACATCCCCTACAGGAGCAGCAGACTCAGGCGGCGGTAACTCAAGCACTCGCTCGTTTAACAATATCGCTAACACTACTTCCCTAACTTCTGCTTTCACTAAACCCCTCGGTATGGGTACAGAAAAGTGGTCAGCCAAAGCCTGTAGATCCACTCTACGGCAATTATCAAAACCTCCCACGTAGGGTTTTCCAAAAATGCCTCCAACTCAAAAGTAGCCATCCTACTAGCAACACGAGCCGTCGACTACTGAACACACAAAAAAAACAGGTAGTTACAGCTGCTAAGCTCAACACTGAACCAGACACTACTAATTTACATGAGTAGCATGGGATAGATAGAATCCCAGACGAGCCCCCACTTTATGTTACGAACCCCGTGGCTCTAAACATCTAGGGTGGATGGACATGAGACCCGTAACATAAATTCATGTAAATTATAAGTGTGGCAGGGAACAGTGAGAACCAATAAGACACAACTACCATGAACTACCGTCAAACACAAAGTGTTTATTTATGAACACACGGTAAGGGTTTGGGAAAAAGGGCTGAGCAGGACCCAAGAAATGAAACAATAGTGTAAAACCCCTAAACTGATCTAGCCTGCCTAAAGAACCGCTAGGCTACTGCTACCATACAAAAATACAGTGGGTGGTCCGCTCCAGGTCTAACTGGTGTTTATAGACAGATTTCGTCCCTACGGGTAATGTACGCCCAAGGGCATCTAGCTTAAACCCCCTTCCCAAAAAAAAACACACAAAGCTACTAAACAGGGTAATCATCAACTAGCGAGTACACAACACACAGGACACCACCGTGTCCATACTCACATATGGCAAAAAGTCTCTCTGTCTCAACAAACACAAGTCTGGTTTTTATAAAATGGGATGTGTGATTGAACAAACGAATAACAGGTGGTGCAATTAACAGGAATGTTCACTGATTGGTCCAATCAGCAGACACCTCAACGACCACCAATCAGGAACATACAGGACACCTGTGATTAGGGCAGAAAGAGTAGGAACACACAAAAAACACAGGATACCTGTATCCGTAACAAAGCCTCTGGGCTGGTTAGATATCAGTCAGACAGTCTAATGTCTCTTCAAGCCTCTGGGCTGGTTAGATATCAGTCAGACAGTCTAATGTCTCTTCAAGCCTCTGGGCTGGTTAGATATCAGTTAGACAGTCTAATGTCTCTTCAAGCCTCTGGGCTGGTTAGATATCAGTCAGACAGTCTAATGTCTCTTCAAGCCTCTGGGCTGGTTCGATATCAGTCAGACAGTCTAATGTCTCTTCAAGCCTCTGGGCTGGTTAGATATCAGTCAGACAGTCTAATGTCTCTTCAAGCCTCTGGGCTGGTTAGATATCAGTCAGACAGTCTAATGTCTCTTCAAGCCTCTGAGCTGGTTAGATATCAGTCAGGAGGAGGCAGTGCAGGTCAGACACCCTAATGTCTCTTCAAGCCTCTGAGCTGGTTAGATATCAGTCAGGAGGAGGCAGTGCAGGTCAGACAGTCTAATGTCTCTTCAAGCCTCTGGGCTGGTTAGATATCAGTCAGACAGTCTAATGTCTCTTCAAGCCTCTGGGCTGGTTAGATATCAGTCAGACAGTCTAATGTCTCTTCAAGCCTCTGGGCTGGTTAGATATCAGTCAGACAGTCTAATGTCTCTTCAAGCCTCTGGGCTGGTTAGATATCAGTCAGACAGTCTAATGTCTCTTCAAGCCTCTGGGCTGGTTCGATATCAGTCAGACAGTCTAATGTCTCTTCAAGCCTCTGGGCTGGTTAGATATCAGTCAGACAGTCTAATGTCTCTTCAAGCCTCTGGGCTGGTTAGATATCAGTCAGACAGTCTAATGTCTCTTCAAGCCTCTGGGCTGGTTAGATATCAGTCAGACAGTCTAATGTCTCTTCAAGCCTCTGGGCTGGTTAGATATCAGTCAGGAGGAGGCAGTGCAGGTCAGACAGTCTAATGTCTCTTCAAGCCTCTGGGCTGGTTAGATATCAGTCAGGAGGAGGCAGTGCAGGTCAGACAGTCTGGTCAGTCAGTAACGCAATCTAGTGGAAACAGACATTAAACATTTATATTATGGCTGTACACTATTGGCTGTATGTGTTGAGATGATCACGTTCCAGATAAATGGTTGAACTGATTCCTGTCTCCTGTCTCCTGTCTCATCATTATTGAATTGTTATACAGACGTGGTTATAAAACCCACGAGACATAACAACAGATTGGTGATGAGTAAGTCTGAATCTACAGGAACTATTCTGTCTGGAAGAAGTGGGTTTTTACAACTGTTTAAAACTGTTATTTTCTGTGGTACAGTCTAGGCTAATGTTAGCACAGTGTATTGCTAGCAGAGGCAAGTGCATAGTCGAGCTAGCTAAGAAAGAGAGTTAACCAGTGGTGTAAAGTACTTAAGTAAAAATACTTTAAAGTACTACTTAAGTATTTTTTTGGTGGGTATCTGTACCTGACTTTACTATTCATATTTTTGACTACTTTTACTTTTACTTCACTACATTCCTAAAGAAAATAATATACTTTTTACTCCATACATTTTCCCTGACACCCAAAAGTACTCGTTACATTTTGAATGCTTAGCAGGACAGAAAATGGTCCAATTCACGCACTTATCAAGAGAACATCCCTACTGCCTCTGATCTGGCAGACTCACTAAACACAAATGCTTTGTTTGTAAATTGTCTGAGTGTTGGAGTTTGCCTCTGGCTGAACGTACATTTTAAAAACAAGAAAATCGTCTGCTTTGCTTTATGTAAGGAATTTGAAATGTATTATACTTGTACTTTTACTTTTGATACTTTAGTATATTTTAGCAATTACATTTACTTTTGAAACTTAAGTATATTTAAAACCAACTTTTAGACTTTTACTCAAGTAGTATTTTACTGGGTGACTTTCACTTTTAGTTGAGTCATTTTCTGTTAAGGTATCTTTACTTTTACTCAAGTATGACAATTGGGTACTTTTTCCACCACTGGAGTTAACATCGTCATGGATGGCAGAAAAGGACTGGAGACGGACATCGGAGTGGGAAAACAACATGATTAAAAAGGAGGAATATACAGTGATTAAAGGATAGGACATTTATTCAACTGTGAAGACAAACCTTTTAATTAAATGAGCTAAATGAGCGAACTTAGGAGGAAACGTCAGTGAGTGAAGTGAATGAAGATCATGTGACTGAGGAAAATATTGCTTTGGTTGAGGACAATATTGAAGTGAGTGACAATCAGGAGCTTATTGAGAAACAAAACATTATTGGAATTGTTGGAAACATTGGACAGTTTGATGAAAGTATTGATCAGTGGAGCTCATATACAGAACAGTTTGAATATTTTGTTCTTGTAAATGACATGGATGAGGACAACATTGTGCCTACATGTTTTAGTGTAATGGGGCCAAAGACATTTAATTTACTAGGCAGCCTGCTACAGCCAGTCAGAACAGGTAATAAGACGTATGGGGATATTGTGGAGATACTTAAAGGACATGTTTCACCAGAACCACTAGTTAATGCTGAAAGGTTCAGGTTCCACAGGAGACATCAGGAAGAGGGAGAATCAGTAACAATGTTTGCTGCTGCATTAAAGAAACTATCAGAACACTGAGTTTAATGCTGTTCTAAATGACATCATTAGAGACAGACTAGTATGTGGACTACGGAGTGAAGCTACACAAAAGAGACTGTTGACTGAAAGTCATCTGACCTTGGCAAAGGACATTGAAATCAGTGTGTCCATGGAACTAGCTGCTAAAGAGACTCACCAGTTGAGTTCGTCAGGAACTTAGTGGGTTCATCTAACAATCCTAATCATCAGCTGATACACTGTAATCTCACACACAGGGTAAACCTTCCACCTAGAAAACATCATTTAATAGAAATCACAACCGCTCCTCTGTGTGATCTATGTAATCAAGGTGCCTTGGGCTCCTTTAATCATATGTACTGGAAGTGACCAGGGGACATGTTTTGGAAAGAGGTATCCTCATACCTTGTTCCCAAACTGTTATTACTGAATGATAATTCACCACTGTCATTACAGCAAAGACGTATAATGTTGTCAGGTTGGACAGCAGCTAAAAAGATGTTGGAACTAAGATGGCAACCACCACACCTCATTGGATCAGCACTTTCATAGATATCATTTATTTAGAACTATCCACTGCTAGGATCCAAGGGGCTAGCCAAACAACAATTGCAGCTGAAACCATAAAATAACTCCTGTAGTGGGTTTTACCCAACAGATTGACCGTTAATTATAATTTTTGTGCAAATGTGTACCTTGATTTAGTATATCATTTAATGGAGATCAAGTTGGGTGTGTTGGGGTGGTCCCAGGAGGGGTTGAGGTGGGTTGGGGTGGTCCCAGGAGGGGTTGGAGGGTGGGTTGGGGTGGTCCCAGGAGGGGTTGGAGGGTGAGTTGGGGTGGTCCCAGGAGGGTTGGAGGGTGGGTTGGGGTGGTCCCAGGAGGGGTTGAAGGGTGGGTTGGGGTGGTCCCAGGAGGGGTTGGAGGGTGGGTTGGGGTGGTCCCAGGAGGGGTTGGAGGGTGTGTTGGGGTGGTCCCAGGAGGGGTTGGAGGGTGGGTTGGGGTGGTCCCAGGAGGGGTTGGAGGGTGGGTTGGGGTGGTCCCAGGAGGGGTTGGAGGGTGGGTTGGGGTGGTCCCAGGAGGGGTTGGAGGGTGGGTTGGGGTGGTCCCAGGAGGGGTTGGAGGGTGGATTGGGGTGGTCCCAGGAGGGTTGGAGGGGGGATGGGGTGGTCCCAGGAGGGGTTGGAGGGGGGTTGGGGTGGTCCCAGGAAGGGTTGGAGGGTGTGTTGATGCAGCTGAGGTGGGTGATTGTATATGTGGTTTATTATAATTGTATTTATCTGCAATAACTAGTTCCCATAATATACTGATATATATTTTAACAGTATTGTTTCTCTAGCTGTATAACCATTCCTGCTGCTATTTGTTCTGATGTATATTTTAACAGTATTGTGTCTCTAACTGTTTAACCATTCCTGCTGCTATTTGTTCTGATATATATTTTAACAGTATTGTGTCTCTAGCTGTATAACCATTCCTGCTGCTATTTGTTCTTGTCTGTGTTCCTTTAAAATAAATAAAAAGTTTCAACAGAGTTTCAACTGAAAATCAGAGACCGGGAAATCAAGTCACATGCTGGTGTAAGGACATGGATTGTCCAGTCTGTGGTAAAAAGGGACATCAGGTATCAACATGCTGGTGTAAGGACATGGATTGTCCAGCCTGTGGTAAAAAGGGCAACATCGGACAAGTCTCCAGAAACAAAAAGAGAACAGAGAAATCACAAAAACGGGAAACAAGAAACAGGCATTCCAACGAAAGACACATAGACATGTTCACACTGTTGAGTAAGAGAACACTGAGGTGAGTGACTCATCAGACGAGGAAGTCACACAGAAAATCCTGACTTTTTCCTGGCGGGCCGCACGGCTACTATGTCTCCCCCTTGCTAGAGGGACAGCCGGTGGGTATGGAGATTGACACAGGGGCAGCTGTATCTCTTGTGTCAGAAAATACACTGAAACACCTTCCACTTCAACCAGCGCACCTCGTGTTAAAGACTTATGAATATGTCGCTGTGAGAGGCATCACTGATGTCACAGTTCAGGTAAACAGACAAACTGAAAAGCTGCCACTCTATGTTGTGAAAGGAGACTATGCATCACTACTGGGATGTTCATAGTTGGAGAAAATCACACTGGACTGGCCATCAGTGCATACAATGACACATGGAGACACAGACCTACCTGCCATCTTAAAGAAACATGGAGAAGTCTTTAATGGACAGCTGGGTAGTATGAACGACATTACAGGGAAGCTTAGCATTAAGCCAGACAGCAAACCAACGTTTCTTAAAGCAGGACCTGTACCTTATGCTATCAGACCAGAAGTCAAGGCTGACTTGGACGCTTTAGTCAAGAACAAAGTACTGGAGCCGGTCAGCATGAGTGAATGCATGAGCAACACCCATCTACCAGTCCTTAACACTAGAACCGCCTGTTCTTTCAGCATATAAGAACCCGCTAGAGAAAGTTGCCAGGCGTCCACTTTAGCATATGCATCAGATGCATATCAACCAGCAAGGTGCAAGGTGTTCAAACATGGTTTGTTAAATAGACACTTGATAAATAGTGCATCATATATTGTAAAGGATTAATTGCATGAAGAAATATTTGTGGAAATATATCAATAAAAAAATAACAACAATAGTTAATTCTACAAAATAGGCCTATAGCCTATTTCTGTTTCCCTTACAATAAAAACATTACAGTGTAAACCATTTAATCAACTGTATTTGTAGATTCAATTAGTAATAGAGTTAATAAAGTCCATTTACAGTTTATTTTGACAAAGTACAAATGAAAAAGGTATTATAATAATAATATAACTAGCCAGGTGTTCAGGTGAAATGATTTGCTGTATTCCTAAACAAAAGCACCAGTGCATGAACAATTTTTTTTTTTTGAGAACTCTGTTTATTAAGTTTTACACACACACAGACAAGACAAAGCAATATAAATAATATACTCAACTAGAAAAAAATACAAATAATACATATAAAAAAATATATATAACTTTAAAGATACCATACTTTAGACAAGTTAAACACACCAGGCAGAAGGCTACAAAAGGTTAAAGGGCAATCTATAGTATAGGGACAGAGCAAACACCTCACCATTGTTCCTGTAAACAGTCAAGGGATGGGGTGGAGAAATGCAACCACTCACAGACAGTCAAGGCCACAGACCAATCATCCACTGGACCAAAATAAAAAGTTTACAATGCTTTAAAATAAAAAATGAATATTAATAATTTTATGTAGGCGTGAACAGAATTAAAAATAAAAATAACTGGGAAAAACAAGCTCACACCTTAGTCTCTGCCCGGGCAAGATGAACAAGGCATCCGCAGGTCACAATCAATAAGCACATCAACCTTAATGCCCCCACCCCCACCCCAGAAAAAAACACAGAGAAATGCTCATCCAACCCCTAAGTCACAGGGGGGTCAAATACAGACTTTTGGTTTTTAATAGGAATGCCATCAGAGGATGGACTGTTTAAAGTAAGACCGGAATGGAGCCCAAGCCTCATTAAACAGTTTGGGGTTCCCACGTGAATTGAATTGAATTTTTTCTAGTTTCAGAGAGCACAACACATCTCTCACCCAATATTTATAAGATGGGGGAGCTGCCATCTTCCAGTTCTGTAGTATTAGCCGTCTAGCTAAAAGAGTTGTATAAGCAACAGTGTCCGACTGGATTCTTGACAGGGGGGTGCTTATGGGCAGTACTCCAAAAAGGGCTGTAAGGGGAGAGGGATCTATAACAGTGTTATATATATCAGAGAAACATTTAAATATTAATTCCCAGAAACCTGACAGTTTATGATAGCCCCAGAACATATGCAACAGTGTGGCCGGTTCAATTTTACATCTGACACAGGTAGGATCAAAATCAGAGAATATTCTTCCAAGTCTGGCCCCAGACCAGTGGATACGGTGAACCACCTTGAATTGAATGAGGCTGTGTCTAGTGCTAAAAGAGGACGAATGCACCCTGCGCAGCACAGATTCCCAGGTGTCTTCCCCAAGTTCCTCCCCCAAATCCTTTTCCCATCGAGTCTTTAAAGGCACCAAAGAAGGGTTCTGTAAGTCATGAATGATTGCATATACATCTGAAATTGCGCCCCTAGGAAGCTTGTTCAGCTCCAGGATGCTCTCTATAGCTGTATTCACAGGCCTATGGGGAAATTCAGGTGTGTTAGCTCTGACAAAGTTCCTAGTCTGGAGATAGCGGAAAAAGTGGGATTGGGGGAGGTTGAACCTTTCCTGTAGCTGAGCAAAAGAGGCAAATGTATCATCAAAGAATAATTGGGCTAGTGAGGAGAGGCCTAGTGAGTGCCAGATGTCAAAAGCCCCATCATTCAAAGATGGAGGAAATAAAATGTTCTGATTGATTGGGCCTGATAGAGAAAAAGCCTCGGAGGCCAAAGGCTAAGCGGAACTGATTCCAAATTTTAAGAGACTGCTTTACAATTGGGTTGACACACCTTTTGCCTAGGGACACTGGGAGAGACGAGCACAACACAGAAGAAAGTGCAGCAGGTTTACACGATTCAGACTCCATCTGGACCCAGATTGGTCTAGGGCCAGTAGGATCAGTCTGCAGCCAGTACAGAAGGGCTCTGAAATTTGCAGCCCAATAGTACGTCTGAAAATTTGGTAGAGCTAAACCCCCCCAATGACTTAGGCTTCTGTAAATGTTTTCTACCAATCCGTGGTACCTTGCCATCCCAAATAAAATGCATGAATGTTTGATCCAGTGAAATAAAAAAGATTTTGGAATAAAAATGGGTAGACATTGAAATAAATATAGAAATTTGGGCAACACACTCATTTTAATGACATTAATCCTTCCGATAAGAGAAAGAGGTAGCGCATTCCAAAAAGCAAAAGATTGTTTCAAACTGTCTGCTAGAGCAACCAAGTTTTCCTGAAACAGATTTGAATATTTCCTTGTCACTTTAACTCCCAAGTAGGTGAATTGATCCCGGACAATCCTAAACTGAGAACTTGTAAAAGAGCACTTTAAAGCAGCCTTGTTTACAGGAAAAAGCTCACTCTTGCCTAGATTCAGCTTGTACCCTGAGATTGATCCAAACCTTTTAAGAACAGATAAGGCGCGTGGCAATGAGGTATCAGGGTTAGAGATAAACAAAAGGAGGTCATCCGCATATAGCGAGACTTTCTGCTCTGAGCCCGTCCGGATTATTCCTTGAATGGCATCATTAGAGCGTAATGCAATGGCGAGAGGTTCGATTGCCAAAGCAAACAACAAGGGGGAGAGTGGACAGCCCTGTCTGGATCCGCGGTGCAAGGGAAAATAGTCAGAGGACAAGTTGTTAGTCCGTTCGAAGCCATGGGGGGAAAAATAAAGAATCTTTATCCACGCAATGAATTTGGGGCCAAAGCCAAATCTATAAAGGGTGGCTGTTAGGTAATACCACTCAACGCGGTCAAACGCTTTTTCTGCATCAAGTGAGACCACCACCTCTGGGTCCTCCGACGCAGGGGAGTACAGTATATTCATAAGGCGCCTAATATTGAAAAACAAATGCCTATTTCTCACAAAGCCAGTCTGGTCAGAGTGTATTACTTGATGCAGCGAGCCTTCCATACGGATGGCTAAAAGCTTGGCTAGGATTTTGTAATCACAGTTTAAAAGCGAGATTAGGCGAAAGGATCCACATTCCAGGGGGTCTTTGTTTTTCTTTAATAGTAATGAAATTGAAGCCTGATAAAGACTAGGCGGTAGCTTTGAGGTATTAAGGCACTCTGCAAATAGTCGAGACAAGAATGGGCAAAGCAGACCAGAAAACGTCCTGTAAAATTCGGTTGGAAAACCATCCGACCCGGTGATTTACCGCTTTTCATTGCGGACACTGCTGTTGCAATCTCCTCAGGTGTAAATTCTTCTTCTAGATAGTCATGGGTGTCTGTATCAATTGAAGGCATATTCAGGCCATTAAAGAAGGAATCAATCAGCAAAGGGTCTTGAGGGGATTCAGAGGTGTATAGCGCAGAATAAAATTGTTTGAATTGATCATTGATCTCTTTATGTATAACTGTGGTGGCACCAGACGGGGTCCTTATTTGTGGGATTAAACGTGAGGCCTCAGATTTACGGATCTGATGTGCAAGGAGTTTACTGGCCTTGTCGCCTTGTTCAAACACTCTGTACCGAGCTCGCAAGAGTAACTGTTCAGCTTGCCTGGTAGAAAGCTCATCAAATTCAGATTGGAGTAGTTGGCGCTCTTTATGCAGATCAGAGGAAGGAACCGTGGCATACTTCTCATCCAATGTGGCTATGGATTCGCTCAGGTCCCGAAGTCGCTGAGAGCGAACTCTGTTTTGGTTGGCTGTATAAGAAATAATTTGGCCACGTAGGTATGCTTTGAGAGACTCCCATATGGTAGAGCAGGACATACCTGGTGTTGAATTAGTTTCTAGGAATAAGGTGATTTCAGAAGAAATTAAATTGACAAACTCCTTATCTGAGAGTAAAATGGGTTAAGACGCCATTGATAACACATAGGAGGTCGCTGGGGAAACTCTAGTTCAAGCACTAATGGTGAATGGTCCGAAATAACAATACTCTTGTAAGTACACTGCCGAAGGTTAGGCAAAAGTTTTTGTCCAAAAAGAAGTAATCAATCCGGGAGTATGTTTGATGAACATGAGAATAAAAGGAATACTGTCTATCTGTAGGATGTAGGAAACGCCAGGCCTCAAACATGGCATATTTCTGAAGAAAGGCTTGAATAAGTAGGGCACATTTAGATGGGCCTGTAGTCGTTCGTGAGGACTTGTCAAGAACTGGGGACATTTTGCAGTTGAAATCCCCCCCTAAAATCAATGAATGAGAATCTAAATTGGGTATAGCAGACAAAAAGGAAGAAATGAAACTTGTGTCATCCCAATTGGGAGCATAAACACTAGCCAAAACAAGAGGGGTAGAAAACAGTTTACCGGTTACTATGACGTATCGTCCCTTAGGATCAGCGATAACCTCAGAAGCTACAAAGGAGTGACTTTATCAACCAAAATGGCAGCCCCTCTTGATTTACTATGAAAGTTAGAGTGGAACACTTGACCAACCCAGTCCCTACGCATCCTAAAGTGCTCACCAGTCCTCAAGTGAGTCTCTTGTAGAAATGCAACATTTGCATTCAAACCCTTTAAGTGTGTCAACACCCTCTTACGCTTCACTGGGTTATTAACCCCTTTGGTGTTCCACGAAATGTACTTGATCGCATTGTTTCGGCCCCTCTGGGCATTCCCGTTATACAACCCTGTCATTAGAGCATAGAATGGAAAAGCAATGAGCGCCCAGAAACCCCAGAATAACTTGTCTCAGAGTAATAATGTACGGTGGTAGATGTTTGAGAAAAAGTACCGAAAAAAAAACAAAAAAAAGACAGAATGACAACATTAGAACTGAACAATTCAACCCCTCCCCCCACCCCCTCCCCCCATCCCAGACAGTACCTCCCCAAACGAGGTACAAGCCTAAATAGAGCATGTTCTCTTCGCACAGTATGTCTGTGAGAGTGCGGTCTTAAACCTAAACCCACAGTCCCGCTCTTTAAAGTCGTGTTTTGTTAGTGGATCAAACAGCAAAAAGAGATAATCATTTTTTAAATAAAAGAAATTAAGGTGAATCCCTTGTGCAGACGAAATTACAAAAGCACCACTTGTAGATGTATATAATTATATTCCCAGTCTTATAACAGGCATTTGAGAGAGAAAATAAAGAAAATAAATAGAATGTATAAAGGCTCTCAGCCGAAAACCTAATTTGAAGTAAGGAAATCGTAGTAAGACAATCAAAAATGATAATAATTATTATTATTATAATAGTTGTCTAGTTGAATGCTGAGACAGCTTACAACCAAGACCAAAAAACTACGTGTGCGCAACGTTGAACGCTTGCTGGGCATAAATGACGCTCAGAACTTTAAAATTTAAGTGAAGACCCCAAAAAACGTGTCGCCTCGGGAAGCATTTACTGTTTACTGGGTCAATGCAAACGGATGCAGTAAGCAAATAACCAAGAATATTTTGAGTCACTGAGACACTATGTAAACAAACTGAATAGGTGAGCAAGACAGCCTAGAAAACACAGGAGTATAGTAAAACCGCAATACAATGAAATTAAAATGACTGAATGCTTGTAAGGCAAGCACACTAGATGATCAAAACATTAGATCACATCAAATAAGCCTGAATGGGTACGCCAACCCCCCAACTATACAAAATTAGCATGTTGTAGCTAAACATAGTTGTACCACAGGTGGGTTACTTACTATCCACAGTTCGCTAGCAACAGTTGCTGTTATGAGCAAGTTCAAGACTTCTTGATGTGACGTTGAATGTGAGAGAGAGCCTCATCCGGAGATTCAAATGTGTAGTCTTTACCATCATGAGATAGCCATAAACGGGCCGGGAATCGCAGTCCGTACTTCACACCTGGATGGTCCCGAAGTAGTCGTTTGGCCTGTCCGAAAGCTGCGCGCTGCCTGGAAACAGTGGGGGAGTAGTCCTGGTAGATGGAGAAGCTCTGTCCTTGAAAGCTCAGAGTGGTATTGCGGGCTCGTCGGAGAATCTCCATCTTCTCATGGAAAAAGTGCACTCGAAGAATTATGTCACGGGGCCTATCCCCATCCCGGGGCTTTGGGCGCAGCGACCGGTGGGCACGATCAATCAGGGGCTTTTCATCTAAGGCTAGAACATCTTTCAGCAGCCCAGAAACGAAATCCGTGGCGCAAGGCATTTCCGCTGACTCTGGGACTGATACAAGTCTCAGGTTATTGCAGCGAGAGAATCCCTCCAAACTTACACAGCTCTCCTTCACCTTTTTCAAATCCGCAGCTAGGCGTTTCACGTCAGCCTCCAGGGATGTAGTTAAGTCGGAGACATTTGTAGCGAAGGTCTCCAGTGCTGCAATCGTTGTAGTGTGCGACTCCATTGTTGTTTTGAGTGATGCGATTGCCGGCACCGTCTCGTTCCGCAGGATGGTTAGATCTGCTTTTAAAGTATCAGAAACCTCCTTTATTCGGGCCTCAATCGTAGCAACCACCTCCGTTTTCATTTCAACTATCTCAGAGCGTAGTAGTATGATGGCCTCGAGAATGTTCACTTCAGCGCCGCCAGGCTAAGCCGCCCCCGGGTAGAGTATCAGTCCCCGGGTCGTCAGGCTCAGGGGAGGCGGTGATGAGAGTGTGTCTTGTAGGCCGGGTTTTCTCAAAGTCATGCTTTTGGCCTTATGTTTCGATCGACATGCTGATATTTGGAAGTAAAGTAGTCTTGGTTTTTACGGGAAGGGATCACCAAAATAATATATGAAAATAAATACGGTTTTGCTGCAAAATTCACATAAACTTTAAAAATACCACGGGAGCAAACGGAAAACACGTCAGTCGCACATGGCGTCCCCCATATTTCGCATGAACAATTTTACATTTACATTTTAGTCATTTAGCAGACGCTCTTATCCAGAGCGACTTACAGAAGCAATTAGGGTTAAGTGCCTTGCTCAAGGAGCACATTTACGTCATTTAGCAGATGCTCTTGTCCAGAGCGACTCACAAATTGATGCATTCACCCTATAGCCAGTGGGATAACCACTTTACAATTTTTTTTTGGGGGGTAGAAGGATTACTTTATCCTATCCCAGGTATTCCTTAAAGAGGTGGGGTTTCAAATGTCTCCGGAAGGTGGTGAGTGACTCCGCTGTGTGTGTGGGGGGGTAGAAGGATTGCTTTATCCTATCCCAGGTATTCCTTAAAGAGGTGGGGTTTCAAATGTCTCCGGAAGGTGGTGAGTGACTCCGCTGTCCTGGCGTCGTGAGGGAGCTTGTTCCACCATTGGGGTGCCAGAGCAGCGAACAGTTTTGACTGGGCAGAGCGGGAACTATGCTTCCGCAGAGGAAGGGAGCCAGCAGGCCAGAGGTGGATGAACGCAATGCCCTCGTTTGGGTGTAGGGACTGATCAGAGCCCGAAGGTACAGAGGTGCCGTTTCCCTCGCTGCTCCAAAGGCAAGCACCATGGTCTTGTAACGGATGCGAGCTTCAACTGGAAGCCAGTGGAGTGTGCGGAGGAGGGGGTGACGTGAGAGAACTTGGGAAGGTTGAACACCAGACGGGCTGCGGCATTCTGGATGAGTTGTAGGGGTTTAATGGCACATGCAGGAGGCCAGCCAACAGCGAGTTGCAGTAATCCAGACGGGAGATGACAAGTGCCTGGATTAGGACCTGTGCCGCTTCCTGTGTAAGGCAGGGTCGTACTCTCCGAATGTTGTAGAGCATGAACCTGCAGGAGCGGGTCACCGCCTTGATGTTAGCGGAGAACGACAGGGTGTTGTCCAGGGTCACGCCAAGGCTCTTCGCACTCTGGGAGGAGGACACAACGGAGTTGTCAACCGTCAACAATCAAGGATGAATTGCATAAATACATTTTTGTGGAAATATATTTATGACAAGATGTAAAAACAATAATGTGTTGATTGTATCAGACACTGTACCGCGCCTTTACACATGAACCAATCACGTCCTCTCTTTATGGTTCGGGTCCACAAACAAATCAAATCGGTTGCCTTGCACACAGTTTTCATGGGCCTTGTTCGGTGTATTTTTCCCCAGTGGGAGCTGTGGTGCTTGGGGAAGAGGGAGAGCAGGACCTGCTGTCTTGACATTGTGTATTTTTCCCCAGTGGGAGCTGTGGTGCTTGGGGAAGAGGGAGAGCAGGACCTGCTGTCTTGACATTGTGTCTCCTTTTTCCCAGTGGGAGCTGTGGTGCTTGGGGAAGAGGGAGAGCAGGACCTGCTGTCTTGACATTGTGTCTTTTTCCCCAGTGGGAGCTGTGGTGCTTGGGGAAGAGGGAGAGCAGGACCTGCTGTCTTGACATTGTGTATTTTTCCCCAGTGGGAGCTGTGGGGCTTGGGGAAGAGGGAGAACAGGACCTGCTGTCTTGGCATTGTGTCTTTTTCCCCAGTGGGAGCTGTGGTGCTTGGAGAAGAGGGAGAACAGGACCTGCTGTCTTGACATTGTGTCTTTTTCCCCAGTGGGAGCTGTGGTGCTTGGGGAAGAGGGAGAGCAGGACCTGCTGTCTTGACATTGTGTATTTTTCCCCAGTGGGAGCTGTGGTGCTTGGGGAAGAGGGAGAGCAGGACCTGCTGTCTTGACATTGTGTCTTTTTCCCCAGTGGGAGCTGTGGTGCTTGGGGAAGAGGGAGAGCAGGACCTGCTGTCTTGACATTGTGTATTTTTCCCCAGTGAGAGCTGTGGTGCTTGGGGAAGAGGAAGAGCAGGACCTGCTGTCTTGACATTGTGTCTTTTTCCCCAGTGGGAGCTGTGGTGCTTGGGGAAGAGGGAGAGCAGGACCTGCTGTCTTGACATTGTGTATTTTTCCCCAGTGGGAGCTGTGGGGCTTGGGAAGGAGGGAGAACAGGACCTGCTGTCTTGACATTGTTTATTTTTCCCCAGTGGGAGCTGTGGTGCTTGGGGAAGAGGGAGAGCAGGACCTGCTGTCTTGACATTGTGTATTTTTCCCCAGTGGGAGCTGTGGTGCTTGGGGAAGAGGGAGAGCAGGACCTGCTGTCTTGACATTGTGTCTCCTTTTTCCCCAGTGGGAGCTGTGGTGCTTGGGGAAGAGGGAGAGCAGGTCCTGCTGTCTTGACATTGTGTCTTTTTCCCCAGTGGGAGCTGTGGTGCTTGGGGAAGAGGGAGAGCAGGACCTGCTGTCTTGACATTGTGTCTTTTTCCCCAGTGGGAGCTGTGGTGCTTGGGGAAGAGAGAGAACAGGACCTACTGTCTTTACATTGTGTCTTTTTCCCCAGTGGGAGCTGTGGTGCTTGGGGAAGAGGGAGAGCAGGACCTGCTGTCTTGACATTGTGTATTTTTCCCCAGTGGGAGCTGTGGTGCTTGGGGAAGAGGGAGAGCAGGACCTGCTGTCTTGACATTGTGTCTCCTTTTTCCCAGTGGGAGCTGTGGTGCTTGGGGAAGAGGGAGAGCAGGACCTGCTGTCTTGACATTGTGTCTTTTTCCCCAGTGGGAGCTGTGGTGCTTGGGGAAGAGGGAGAGCAGGACCTGCTGTCTTGACATTGTGTATTTTTCCCCAGTGGGAGCTGTGGGGCTTGGGGAAGAGGGAGAGCAGGACCTGCTGTCTTGACATTGTGTATTTTTCCCCAGTGGGAGCTGTGGGGCTTGGGGAAGAGGGAGAACAGGACCTGCTGTCTTGGCATTGTGTCTTTTTCCCCAGTGGGAGCTGTGGTGCTTGGGGAAGAGGGAGAACAGGACCTGCTGTCTTGACATTGTGTCTTTTTCCCCAGTGGGAGCTGTGGTGCTTGGGGAAGAGGGAGAGCAGGACCTGCTGTCTTGACATTGTGTATTTTTCCCCAGTGGGAGCTGTGGTTCTTGGGGAAGAGGGAGAACAGGACCTGCTGTCTTGACATTGTTTATTTTTTCCCCAGTGGGAGCTGTGGTGCTTGGGGAAGAGGGAGAACAGGACCTGCTGTCTTGGCGGCCTGCTTGGTGACTGTAGCTTCTTTCTCTGCGTTCATGTGGTTCTCACCAAGCTCACATGCCAGATCCATGATGAAATTTCTCCTGCTGACTGTCTTGTCAAGGCATTGTTTGTACAACATGTGTTGATAGCAGTCATGTCGAGCACATTGTAGAACACCTCAACAGGCCAGAGGAGAGTACCCCCTTTTACAGAGTACAGTCAACAGGCCAGAGGAGAGTACCCCTTTTACAGAGTACAGTCAACAGGCCAGAGGAGAGTACCCCCTTTTTACAGAGTACAGTCAACAGGCCAGAGGAGAGTACCCCCTTTTACAGAGTACAGTCAACAGGCCAGAGGAGAGTACCCCCTTTTTACAGAGTACAGTCAACAGGCCAGAGGAGAGTACCCCCTTTTACAGTATACAGTCAACAGGCCAGAGGAGAGTACCCCCTTTTACAGAGTACAGTCAACAGGCCAGAGGAGAGTACCCCATTTTACAGAGTACAGTCAACAGGCCAGAGGAGAGTACCCCTTTTACAGAGTAGAGTCAACAGGCCAGAGGAGAGTACCCCTTTTACAGAGTACAGTCAACAGGCCAGAGGAGAGTACCCCCTTTTTACAGAGTACAGTCAACAGGCCAGAGGAGAGTACCCCCTTTTACAGAGTACAGTCAACAGGCCAGAGGAGAATACCCCCTTTTACAGAGTACAGTCAACAGGCCAGAGGAGAGTACCCCCTTTTTACAGAGTACAGTCAACAGGCCAGAGGAGAGTACCCCCTTTTACAGAGTACAGTCAACAGGCCAGAGGAGAGTACCCCTTTTACAGAGTACAGTCAACAGGCCAGAGGAGAGTACCCCCTTTTACAGAGTACAGTCAACAGGCCAGAGGAGAGTACCCCCTTTTACAGAGTACAGTCAACAGGCCAGAGGAGAGTACCCCCTTTTACAGAATACAGTCAACAGGCCAGAGGAGAGTACCCCTTTTTACAGTATACAGTCAACAGGCCAGAGGAGAGTACCCCTTTACAGAGTACAGTCAACAGGCCAGAGGAGAGTACCCCATTTTACAGAGTACAGTCAACAGGCCAGAGGAGAGTACCCCCTTTTACAGAGTAGAGTCAACAGGCCAGAGGAGAGTACCCCCTTTTTACAGAGTACAGTCAACAGGCCAGAGGAGAGTACCCCTTTTACAGAGTACAGTCAACAGGCCAGAGGAGAGTACCCCCTTTTTACAGAGTACAGTCAACAGGCCAGAGGAGAATACCCCCCTTTTACAGAGTACAGTCAACAGGCCAGAGGAGAGTACCCCCTTTTACAGAGTACAGTCAACAGGCCAGAGGAGAGTACCCCTTTTACATAGTACAGTCTGGACATCTGGTCTAGCATCCACACCAACCTTTAACATAAAATAAAATATAATTGAAAAGGTTATAATTATATATAAAGATAATACTAATAGTAATAATATGAATGTAATATAATAAAAGGGGATCCTATTTGGTGTTTGGCAGATGGGAAGGCTATCTGTATATGGTAGAGATACTGTATATACCTTTGTGTGATTGTAGTCTGTCACTGTCTCCGGTTTCTTCTTCTGGTCACTGCCGGTGGCAACAGTGGGGTGCATGGTGCTGAGGAAGCTAACACTTATTTATTTTACATCTGTACACCGTGATTGTTGCTTTACCACTCTCCATCACACCGTGAGTGTTGCTTTACCACTCTCTCCATCACATCGTGAGTGTTGCTTTACCACCCTCCATCACACCGTGAGTGTTGCTTTACCACTCTCCATCACACCGTGAGTGTTGCTTTACCACTCTCCATCACACCGTGAGTGTTGCTTTACCACTCTCCATCACACTGTGAGTGTTGCTTTACCACTCTCCATCACACCGTGAGTGTTGCTTTACCACTCTAGCCGTTTATGTGGGCTACTGTGGTCCGGTTGTCTGACCAGACCAGCACATCGCGACCCCGAAGGGAGAGCATAACCCTTCTGCAACGTCTGTTGTAGCCAGCGTGAGAGGGTGCAGCGTCGCTGCCACTGCCAGCAATACAGAGAAAGCGGCCGAGCGCGAAGCTGTGGTACATTCAGTAGGAAGGACCTGTATTCCTCTATGGCCCTTGCCGCCGCTGTTCCCCAACACTGAGGTGGTGGAACAGCCCAAGGCGGGCCTGCCAAGAAAGGGAGAGAAAACATTAGTGCGTTCTGAACCAAAAGGGGGGGCAGAAACGTCAGTTAAACCTGTAACCGTCGTATTCCTGCCCTCCGTGAACGCAGCGTGGGTCTGAATTGCACTGACCGAGGCCACAGCCTGCGACAGGGCACCATCCCCAGCAAGCGATTGCATCATCGTAGGTGACTGCAAACCGTTATTAGAGCCACTCACTACAATACTCCTCGAAGTCTGTAATATGAGGTCTCTATGAGGTAACACAAGGCGGCTTTACCATTTCTGCCTTTGCCCATGTAAGGCTCCACGTGTCTCAAAATCCCAGTCAAACAGTCTCTCACCTGCTGGCCTGGTTTCATCTTTCCCCAGATATGGAAAGACATTGAGCAAGTTGGTTTCCACATCTGCAGCTAACCAAAACTGAAGTCACATGCATCATTATCAGTTTCTATCTGGTTTCTATTGGCCATTCAGCCATTGACAACAGAACAGCATATTTTAACTGGATGATGTTACTAGTTTCTGCTTAGTTGCCAGAGCAATGCTGCTGCTGGAGTAGTCATGTGCTAAATACATTGACAGCACAGATATTGTTGAGAAAAGTGACATTTGGAAATAGAGCTGCACCTCTTGAATGTTGAGAGTTATTTGATAAAGGTAAGTGTCATAGAAACTGCAGAATATGCTCTTTCAGATACAGCACTAAATAGAAATCACAATGTTTTACCTGCATGTGACTCTGAAGGAGGATTTGATAAAGAGATGCTCCTTTCCCTGCATCTGTCAATTACAAGATGCGTCCATCTCTTCATGTACAATTTGACAATTGATAATATTGTCATAACATCAGATTATTGTCAATGTAATCTGGTCTATAGGCTAACTCTTATCATGTGTGAAATGAGTTGAGGTATAGTTCAGGTGTAGTAAAACGTAAAAGAGACATAAAGATATATATATATATATATACATTATTTATTTTTTACATTCTATTTATTGGTATTTTATACAATTGAACAATCATCAAAATATGTCAGAGATAACAGCCCCGTTGTTCCTTCCACCTCCCCAAACCAGCTCCATGGGATCCCATGGTCCCACACCTTTCCCTCCCCAACACAGCTCCATGGGATCCCATGGTACCACACCTTTCCCTCCCCAACACAGCTCCATGGGATCCCATGGTCCCACACCTTCCCTCCCCAACACAGCTCCATGGGATCCCATGGTCCCACACCTTTCCCTCCCCAACACAGCTCCATGGGATCCCATGGTCCCACACCTTTCCCTCCCCAACACAGCTCCATGGGATCCCATGGTGCCACACCTTTCCCTCCCCAACACATGAACACTGTCCTCCCTCCCCTCTACTGGTATTAGCTTCAATGATTAACAACAACAAAGGAAACAGAATGACTTCACATGCAATGCTAGAAAATAAATGATTCACCGCAGAAACAACTAATAATAATAATAATAATAATAATAATAATAATAATAATAATAATAATAATAATATTAACAATAATAATTATAATAATAACAATAATAATTATAATAATAATAACAATAATAATACTACTAATAATAATAACAATAATAATAATAACAATAATACTACTAATAATAATAATAATAGTAATAATAATACATTCATTAAGAAAATAATAAATAAGGTGACGACTCTAGAAACTGCTGAAAGTCCCCCCAGACATCAGTCAACTCAAAGGGTTTATTACCTAAATTGTAGGTTATTTATTCAGATGGAATATAGGAAGTTAGTTATTTTAGCCACATCTGCTTGCTTCGCAGAGTGTCGCTCCAATATTAACTGGTAGAACAGAGTCATCTCCAATATTAACTGGTAGAACAGAGTCATCTCCAGTATTAACTGGTAGAACAGAGTCATCTCCAATATTAACTGGTAGAACAGAGTCATCTCAATATTAACTGGTAGAACAGAGTCATCTCCAATATTAACTGGTAGAACAGAGTCATCTCCAATATTAACTGTAGAACAGAGTCATCTCCAATATTAACTGGTAGAACAGAGTCATCTCCAATATTAACTGGTAGAACAGAGTCATCTCCAATATTAACTGTAGAACAGAGTCATCTCCAGTATTAACTGGTAGAACAGAGTCATCTCCAATATTAACTGGTAGAACAGAGTCATCTCCAGTATTAACTGGTAGAACAGAGTCATCTCCAGTATTAACTGGTAGAACAGAGTCATCTCCAATATTAACTGGTAGATTAGAGTAATCTCCAATATTAACTGGTAGAACAGAGTCATCTCCAATATTAACTGGTAGAACAGAGTCATCTCCAGTATTAACTGGTAGAACAGAGTCATCTCCAGTATTAACTGGTAGAACAGAGTCATCTCCAATATTAACTGGTAGATTAGAGTCATCTCTAATATTAACTGGTAGAAAAGAGTAATCTCCAATATTAACTGGTAGAACAGAGTCATCTCCAATATTAACTGGTAGAACAGAGTCATCTCAAAATATTAACTGGTAGAACAGAGTCATCTCCAATATTAACTGGTAGAACAGAGTCATCTCCAGTATTAACTGGTAGAACAGAGTCATCTCCAATATTAACTGGTAGATTAGAGTCATCTCCAATATTAACTGGTAGAACAGAGTCATCTCCAATATTAACTGGTAGAACAGAGTCATCTCCAGTATTAACTGGTAGAACAGAGTCATCTCCAATATTAACTGGTATATTAGAGTAATCTCCAATATTAACTGGTAGAACAGAGTCATCTCCAATATTAACTGGTAGAACAGAGTCATCTCCAATATTAACTGGTAGAACAGAGTCATCTCCAATATTAACTGGTAGAACAGAGTCATCTCCAATATTAACTGGTAGAACAGAGTCATCTCCAATATTAACTGGTAGAACAGAGTCATCTCCAATATTAACTGGTAGAACAGAGTCATCTCCAGTATTAACTGGTAGAACAGAGTCATCTCCAATATTAACTGGTAGATTAGAGTCATCTCCAATATTAACTGGTAGAACAGAGTCATCTCCAATATTAACTGGTAGAACAGAGTCATCTCCAATATTAACTGGTAGAACAGAGTCATCTCCAATATTAACTGGTAGAACAGAGTCATCTCCAAGAAGAATAAGGGAAGGATCTAGTGGTACAGTCATATTAGTGACCTGTGATAACATCTGGATAATATCTTCCCAATAATTGCCTAGTTCAGGGCAGGACAGTGGCCACCTCCGTTTTACACCTTGGGCAAAATGATTAATATTTAGAATTGATCTTTTACAGTCTCTCTGGTGTAAAGGAGACCATATGTAAAATATTGAATTGCATCAACTTGAGCCTTGTGTTAAATGAAAGACGCTGAGCATCTAAAAGAGCTTTCCCCATTTCTCATCCTCAACAATGAGACCAAGGTCATCATGCCACTTCAAATAAAATAAAATAAAATTGTATTTGTCACATGCGCCGAATACAACATGTGTAGACCTTACAGTGAAATGCTTAATTACAAGCCCTTAACCAACAATGCAGTTTTATGAAAAATAAGTGTTAAGTAAAAAATAGATAAGTAAAAAATAATGAAAGAGCAGCAGTAAAATAACAGTAGCGAGGCTATATACAGGGGGGTATCGGTACAGAGTAAATGTGTGGGGTGGTGGTGGGGAACAGTGCATTGTTGGTAGCCATTTGATTAGCTGTTCAGGAGTCTTATGGCTTGAGGGTAGAAGCTGTTAAGAAGCCTTTTGGACCTAGACTTGGCACTCCGGTACCGCTTGCCATGCGGTAGCAGAGAGAACAGTCTATGACTAGGGTGGCTGGAGACTTTGACAATTTTTAGGGCCTTCCTCTGACACTGCCTGGTATAGAGGTCCTGGATGGCAGGAAAGCTTGGCCCCAGTGATGTACTGGGCCGTTCGCACTACCCTCTGTAATGCCTTGCGGTCAGAGGCCGAGCAGTTGCCATACCAGGAAGTGATGCAACCAGTCAGGATGCTCTCGATGATGCAGCTGTAGAACTTTTTGAGGATCTGAGGACCCATGCCAAATCTTTTCAGTCTCCTGAGGGGGAATAGGCTTTGTCGTACCCTCTTCACGACTGTCTTGGTGTGCTTGGACCATGATAGTTTGTTGGTGATGTGGACACCAAGGAACTTGAAGCTCTCAACCTGCTCCACTACAGCCCCGTCGATGAAAATGGGGGCATGCTCGGTTTCTTTTTCCTGTAGTCCACAATCATCTCCTTTGTCTTGATCACGTTGAGGGAGAGGTTGTTATCCTGGCACCACATTTAGCTCGTCTGGTAGGCTCGTGTCACTGTGCAGCTCGCGGCTGTGCTTCCCTTTGTAGTCTGTAATAGTTTGCAATCCCTGCCACATCCGACGAGCGTCGGAGCCGGTGTAGTACGATTCAATCTTAGTCCTGTATTGACGCTTTGCCTGTTTGATGGTTCGTCGGAGGGCATAGCGGGATTTCTTATAAGTGTCTGGGTTAGAGTCCCGCTCCAATATAATGTAATATAATGCCTAACCTATAGGTACTTAGAAGAAATGAGTTTGAGGTAACTGAAAACGAGATGCCAGTTGTTGAAAGGATAGTAGTTCACCTTCTCTATACAGATGACCAAATGTTTTAATTCCTTTGTTGAACCAAGAAAATGTAAAACCATCTCTCAGGGCTTTGGGTAAGATGGTTTATTATAGAAAGGCGTTCGTTCATATATAGATCTATGCCCTTCTGTTTGTTTACGGACTTCAATCAATACATTTCAAGTGTTTTTAATGAAAGGGTTGTTTATGAGACCTAGCAAGGCTTTAGGTGGGCTACTATAAGGTATAGATGCCAATGTAACAGGGGACAGACACTCTTCCTCCACCACTATAAGGTATAGATGCCAATGTAACAGGGGACAGACACTCTTCCTCCACTACTATAAGGTATAGATGCCAATGTAACAGGGGACAGACACTCTTCCTCCACTACTATAAGGTATAGATGCCAATGTAACAGGGGACAGACACTCTTCCTCCACCACTATAAGGTATAGATGCCAATGTAACAGGGGACAGACACTCTTCCTCCACTACTATAAGGTATAGATGCCAATGTAACAGGGGACAGACACTCTTCCTCCACCACTATAAGGTATAGATGCCAATGTAACAGGGGACAGACACTCTTCCTCCACCACTATAAGGTATAGATGCCAATGTAACAGGGGACAGACACTCTTCCTCCACTACTATAAGGTATAGATGCCAATGTAACAGGGGACAGACACTCTTCCTCTGTCTGTCTCCAAGAGGGTGAACCTGTTGTTGTATTTAGCCGTACCCACACAGCCTTTAACTGAGATGCCCAGTAATACAACTGGAAGTCAGGTAGAGCTCTCCTTATGAGTATGGTTTGCATAACGTTGTGAGTTTCACTCGGGGGGGGTTGTTTCCCTTTCCACAGAAATGAAGAAACCTTCCTATTAAGTTGTTTGAAAATAACTTTGGGAATAGGAAAGGGCAAGGTTTGAAAAAGGGACAAGAAGTTTGTTAATATATTCATCTTTACACAATTGACCCGCCCAATAAGAGAAATGGGTCAATCCCACCATCTATCCAATTCTTCCCCAACCTTTTTGAGAAGTGGAGTGTAGTTCAGTTGATACATCTTCATCATTTCAGAAGGAATTTGCAATCCAAGATATGTCATTTTCCGAGGTCTCCAAGAAAACGGCTGGTCTAAGATTAGGTTCTGCATAGCTGCCCTGTTAAAAGGCATAATTATAGTCTTCGATAGGTTGATTTTATATCCTGAAAAGGTCCCATATTCTTTCAGGATGTCAACTAATGCTCGGAGTGAAATTTCTGGTTTAGTGAGGTAAAGCAAAATGTCATCAGCATATAGAGAGACCTGATGTTGGGGCCCACCTATAGGAACAGCATGGATGGATGGATGAGATCTAGAAGCTTCTGCCAGTGGCTCTATAGGAACAGCATGGATGGATGGATGAGATCTAGAAGCTTCTGCCAGTGGCTCTATAGGAACAGCATGGATGGATGGATGAGATCTAGAAGCTTCTGCCAGTGGCTCTATAGCCAAAGAGGAAAGGAGAGGACTAGCGGGGCAACCCTGTCTTGTGCCACGTGATCGGGAGAACTGGGAGGAAACATTTCCATTGGTCAGGATCTGAGCTACCGGACATTTGTACAGTAATCTAATCAGACCTACATACTTAGGTCCAATATTCATCCTCTGTAAAACTTCAAACAGGTAGTTCCATTCTATGCGGTCAAACGCTTTTTCCTCACCTAATGATGCCGCCGCTACAGGTTCTTGGTCATTCTCTACATAATGCATCATAATAAATCATCTTCTGATATTATCAGGAGATGAGCGGTTTCTTACAAAGCCTGTTTGGTCCATATCAACCAAGTCAGGAAGAACCTTATCTTGTGCCCCTCAGATATGCAAGGAGAGCTTCCCATAAAATTAGGTGGGAGGCAGAGTTGCTATTGATGCTAAAAAAATATGTCGATATGAGTGTTCAGAAATGTTACAAATGTGGGATTATTTAGTAAGTATGACCTCCACCTTCTTGAGGGTGGTTGTGTTTTACTGACTGGTAATGAAGCCAGCAGGGCAGAATGATCTAATATACATCTTGGTAAATACTTACACCCAGTAGTTAAACTTCCCTTCCTATTCCTTAACCTTTTGATTGTGAAATCTCCACACGTCTACAAGTCCAACATCTTTCATGTCTGCTTTGAACATTTTAGCTGCCTGTGTGAGGTTGATACTGTCAGAGGACCATACTGTGGTCCTCTGTAGCTCAGCTGGTAGAGCACGGCGCTTGTAACGCCAAGGTAGTGGGTTCGATCCCCGGGACCACCCATACACAAAAAAATGTATGCACGCATGACTGTAAGTCGCTTTGGATAAAAGCGTCTGCTAAATGGCATATTATTATTATATTATGTATCACTGGAAGGGTCCAGTCTGTGTGAGGTTGATACTGTCAGGGGAAGATGTATCCCTGGAAGGGTCCAGTCTGTGTGAGGTTGATACTGTTAGGGGAAGATGTATCCCTGGAAGGGTCCAGTCTGTGTGAGGTTGATACTGTTAGGGGAATATGTATCACTGGAAGGGTCCAGTCTGTGTGAGTTTGATACTGTCAGGGGAAGATGTATCCCTGGAAGGGTCCAGTCTGTGTGAGGTTGATACTGTTAGGGGAAGATGTATCCTGGAAGGGTCCAGTCTGTGTGAGGTTGATACTGTTAGGGGAATATGTATCACTGGAAGGGTCCAGTCTGTGTGAGGTTGATACTGTCAGGGGAAGATGTATCACTGGAAGGGTCCAGTCTGTGTGAGGTTGATACTGTTAGGGGAAGATGTATCACTGGAAGGGTCCAGTCTGTGTGAGGTTGATACTGTTAGGGGGAGATGTATCACTGGAAGGGTCCAGTCTGTGTGAGGTTGATACTGTTAGGGGAATATGTATCACTGGAAGGGTCCAGTCTGTGTGAGGTTGATACTGTCAGGGGAAGATGTATCACTGGAAGGGTCCAGTCTGTGTGAGGTTGATACTGTCAGGGGAAGATGTATCCCTGGAAGGGTCCAGTCTGTGTGAGGTTGATACTGTCAGGGGAAGATGTATCACTGGAAGGGTCCAGTCTGTGTGAGGTTGATACTGTCAGGGGAAGATGTATCACTGGAAGGGTCCAGTCTGTGTGAGGTTGATACTGTTAGGGGAAGATGTATCCCTGGAAGGGTCCAGTCTGTGTGAGGTTGATACTGTTAGGGGAAGATGTATCACTGGAAGGGTCCAGTCTGTGTGAGGTTGATACTGTTAGGGGAATATGTATCACTGGAAGGGTCCAGTCTGTGTGAGGTTGATACTGTTAGGGGAAGATGTATCACTGGAAGGGTCCAGTCTGTGTGAGGTTGATACTGTTAGGGGAAGATGTATCACTGGAAGGGTCCAGTCTGTGTGAGGTTGATACTGTTAGGGGAAGATGTATCACTGGAAGGGTCCAGTCTGTGTGAGGTTGATACTGTTAGGGGAAGATGTATCACTGGAAGGGTCCAGTCTGTGTGAGGTTGATACTGTTAGGGGAAGATGTATCACTGGAAGGGTCCAGTCTGTGTGAGGTTGATACTGTTAGGGGAAGATGTTTCACTGGAAGGGTCCAGTCTGTGTGAGGTTGATACTGTTAGGGGAAGATGTATCACTGGAAGGGTCCAGTCTGTGTGAGGTTGTTACTGTTAGGGGAAGATGTATCACTGGAAGGGTCCAGTCTGTGTGAGGTTGATACTGTTAGGGGAAGATGTATCCCTGGAAGGGTCCAGTCTGTGTGAGGTTGATACTGTTAGGGGAAGATGTTTCACTGGAAGGGTCCAGTCTGTGTGAGGTTGATACTGTTAGGGGAAGATGTATCACTGGAAGGGTCCAGTCTTTGTGAGGTTGATACTGTTAGGGGAAGATGTATCACTGGAAGGGTCCAGTCTGTGTGAGGTTGATACTGTTAGGGGAAGATGTTTCACTGGAAGGGTCCAGTCTGTGTGAGGTTGATACTGTTAGGGGAAGATGTATCACTGGAAGGGTCCAGTCTGTGTGAGGTTGATACTGTTAGGGGAAGATGTATCACTGGAAGGGTCCAGTCTGTGTGAGGTTGATACTGTTAGGGGAAGATGTATCCCTGGAAGGGTCCAGTCTGTGTGAGGTTGATACTGTTAGGGGAAGATGTATCACTGGAAGGGTCCAGTCTGTGTGAGGTTGATACTGTTAGGGGAAGATGTATCACTGGAAGGGTCCAGTCTGTGTGAGGTTGATACTGTTAGAGGAAGATGTATCACTGGAAGGGTCCAGTCTGTGTGAGGTTGATACTGTCAGGGGAAGATGTATCCCTGGAAGGGTCCAGTCTGTGTGAGGTTGATACTGTTAGGGGAAGATGTATCACTGGAAGGGTCCAGTCTGTGTGAGGTTGATACTGTTAGGGGAAGATGTATCACTGGAAGGGTCCAGTCTGTGTGAGGTTGATGCTGTTAGGGGAAGATGTATCCCTGGAAGGGTCCAGTCTGTGTGAGGTTGATACTGTTAGGGGAAGATGTATCACTGGAAGGGTCCAGTCTGTGTGAGGTTGATACTGTTAGGGGAAGATGTATCACTGGAAGGGTCCAGTCTGTGTGAGGTTGATACTGTTAGGGGAAGATGTATCCCTGGAAGGGTCCAGTCTGTGTGAGGTTGATACTGTCAGGGGAAGATGTATCACTGGAAGGGTCCAGTCTGTGTGAGGTTGATACTGTTAGGGGAAGATGTATCACTGGAAGGGTCCAGTCTGTGTGAGGTTGATACTGTTAGAGGAAGATGTATCCCTGGAAGGGTCCAGTCTGTGTGAGGTTGATACTGTTAGGGGAAGATGTATCACTGGAAGGGTCCAGTCTGTGTGAGGTTGATACTGTTAGGGGGAGATGTATCACTGGAAGGGTCCAGTCTGTGTGAGGTTGATACTGTTAGGGGAAGATGTATCACTGGAAGGGTCCAGTCTGTGTGAGGTTGATACTGTTAGGGGAAGATGTATCACTGGAAGGGTCCAGTCTGTGTGAGGTTGATACTGTCAGGGGAAGATGTATCACTGGAAGGGTCCAGTCTGTGTGAGGTTGATACTGTTAGAGGAAGATGTATCACTGGATGGGTCCAGTCTGTGTGAGGTTGATACTGTTAGAGGAAGATGTATCACTGAAAGGGTCCAGTACCAAGTTAAAATCCCCTGACATTATTATCTCTGATGAGGAGCACGTTAACATCAAAAAGATGTCTTGGTGAAATGTAGGATCCTCATGGTTAGGCCCATACACATTCACAATGGTAATGGGCTCAGTGTTAATGAAACCTTGAATGATCACAAACCTACTCCCTTTGTCTTTAATCTGAGATTGTAGCTGAAAGGGGCAATGCTTATTAATGAGAATGGCCACCCCTCTTGCCCGAGAGGTGAAAGATGAATACTTCACTTGACCCACCCACTCTCTCTTCAGTTTATCAAAAGTTTTTCCCTCATCTAATGAAGCCGCCACTACAGGTTCTTGGTCATTCTCTACATAATGCATCATATTAAATAATCAGAGTGCTCAGAGTCAGTCAGGTGTGTCTCCTGAAGAAGAGCTACATCAACCTTATGCTGCTTTAGATCATTCAGAATGCGTTTGCGCTTGACTGGGCATTTAGTACCCTAACTGTCATAAATGTATAGTTATTAGGTTCTGAGATCTTTAAAGATAATAAGAAAGAGGGAAAAAGATAGAAACTAAATGAAATGATGAAAGTATAAAATAGTAACCATCTGGTGAGCTAATACCCTGACCCTACCACAAACCCACCAACCCCCTCCCCAACTGAGGGAGTTAATAAACCATACCCTTAGACGCTAGTCTTTAAGCTAGATGTACCTGCTATGCATAGCATCGCCCCAAAGAGGTTCATTCTAAATTATATGGATATGGCATTAGAAGTGCATTGACTGTTCCCTAACATGAATATATTGTTAGTCGAGTCACAAAATACAATTTGAATCAAAGCGACAAACATCGGCAACAATAATGACGGGACTATTTAGCCCCAACAACAACAACAACAAGAGGATTCGTTCATAGTCACCAACAGCGCCTACCCGCACACACAAATGTCAACTAATCGGCATTTGTATTTATTTTATTAATATTTCCCCTTTATTTAACCAGGTAAGAAGCCAGTTGAGAACAAATTCTCATTTACAACTGCGACCTGGCCAAGATAAAGCACCAAGGCGCCCTGAAACCTGCGCTGTGAAACAATGCACCCAAGCAGCACAGGAAAAAAAGACATCAAGCCATGATGAATAAATGAAAACCTTTACCAGACGATAACTATTATCCCTCAAATATAAAATAGAGACAATTAGTTACACAATCACCATCCTCCTGAGCAGGGGCGGTGTGTTCATTAGGGCGATATAGGCGACGCACTGCCAAACGGGAAAAGGAAGGGATTTTTTTCTAATCAATTATATCACGGCAACAGTAGTTATCAGTGTTCTAATCTAGACGTCTGATCTGGCACTAAATGTCCAATCAGGCTAAAGTCGTGCTTCAAATGCCCCCCCTTTGGGGCGATTTCAGTCAGGTTGAAAATCACCCCAGAAGTCTCTCATAGACTCCCATGTAAAATCTATTTTTTTCAAATATCAGAGCTTTCAATACAATCTCTATGGGATTCTGAGGGCTTGCACTTACGCGCTTTCGTCATACGTAACATAACCATGAACGTAACTAAGAAAAGAGCGGGTAGCAGCGTCAATCAATTCACGTACTACTGTCAAGATGGCTATAGCGTTCAGTGCAACTCGATTGTCTCTTTGAAATAAGTTACTTTTTGTCGGCGAACAAATCAAGATAAATTGGCAACGAAACAATTAGGACCTCCCAGACCAAATTTAATAATTCAACAGGTTTCTACTAAAGGGGGAAAGTCTTACACCCGAGGATTTTCCAAAAATTGGTACGAACGAAAAACCTGGCTAGCAGGCTGCGATGTAGCTAATGCAGTCTTCTGCTACCCCCTGCTTACTCTTTCACCCTGAAGGCGGCACGGCAGACAGCACCGCTTGGACAGCGACTGGTGTGTAACGGACATGCACCATCTTTCAGGAAAGATTAAGAAACATGAGCTGTCAAAGACCCACATGGATAGCTGTTTGAGATTGTCTGCTTTTGGGAGAGTGAACATTGCCACTCAACTGGATGAGGGATACAGGCTAGCTGTCCGCCGCCACAACGATGAGGTTAGCAAGAACCGCCACATCCTCAGCCGGCTAATCCAGTGTGTGAAGTTTTGCGGAGTGTTTGAGTTAGCTTTGCGAGGCAAAGATGAAACTGAGTGCTCCACCAACCCTGGTAAGCCAACACTTTTGAGATCAGTCAAAAATGCTTCTGGTATTGACTTATATGCTGCCCCTGTCTTCATGTTGTTGCTGGACATATTGTTGATAATCACAAGTTTACTGGAGAACTGAGACCAAGTAGAGACTTTGGACAGGGTGGATATGGTATAATAAAGGCAGTTTATTCAGAGGTAAAGATATCTGGAATCGCGTGCACGGACCCGTTCGTCAAACTCTTAGGGAGCTATCTGAAGAGACCCCCGAAACATTGTGTGCAGACATTTTATGCAATAAATGAAGTAGGTTGAATCTAGTAGTTCTGATCTTCTGATTGGTCCTGATGAGTTGGGCGAGGTCCCCTCCAGGCTAGTGTCACTGTTGCATTGGCTCTGAGTCGGGTTCTCTGTCTTCAAATGTTCAGCCTAAAGGAGGGGATGTGTGTGTGTGTGTGTGTGTGTGTTTGTGTCAAGGCAGAACTCGTGAGATGGAAGAACTGAGGATGTGTGTGTGTTGTCCTTGGCCACCTGCTGACAAGGCTGACAAGATAGGACCCTTTTGTCCATTGTTATTGGATAGGAACAGAACTTATAACCAGCTCCTGACCTAAATAGATCTTAGCAGAACATTTTACTCAACATATCATATTCCATATTGACTATAACAAATATATTTACTACGACAATATCTTTTTAAAAATGTGTGTAGGTCACCTAAATCATCAGAAAAATTGCCCCCCTGAGAATTTTTTCAGGAGCCGCCACTGCTCCTGAGTTCACCCTTCCAACCCCCCCATTATATATATTTATATACACATGTACACACACACACAACTGTCCAGCTATCAGCTAGCTGGCAATTGGGTGTCCAGCCAGTGAGTAGCTTCTCCTGCCTCGGTATCACTAACGCTAGCATACATCTCTAACAATAAACAAGCCAGCAAACGTAATAGTAGCTAAAAATTCCTGAAGTAATATAAACAACGCAGTTAGGCTTGAAACCCAGTCAAAAGCCACATCACTATTTAACCAAACCCCACTGCACCTCTATGGGTAAAATAAAAGTATCCAGAAAGAAAATGTAACTACCTGGCATAGTGTGGCTGTAGCTATAGTAACACCCTGGTAAACTTAGCGAGCTGGCTAAATAGCGCAGTCAACATTAGCTATGATCCAACTTTACCTGGCCTGTCATTATGGTACTAGCCATCTAGCCAGCCAGCCAGTCAACATTAGCTATGATCCAACTTTACCTGGCCTGTCATTATGGCGCTAGCCATCTAGCCAGCCAGCCAGTCAACATTAGCTATGATCCAACTTTACCTGGCCTGTCATTATGGTGCTAGCCATCTAGCCAGCCAGCCAGTCAACATTAGCTATGATCCAACTTTACCTGGCCTGTCATTATGGCGCTAGCCATCTAGCCAGCCAGCCAGTCAACATTAGCTATGATCCAACTTTACCTGGCCTGTCATTATGGTGCTAGCCATCTAGCCAGCCAGCCAGTCAACATTAGCTATGATCCAACTTTACCTGGCCTGTCATTATGGCGCTAGCCATCTAGCCAGCCAGCCAGTCAACATTAGCTATGATCCAACTTTACCTGGCCTGTCATTATGGCGCTAGCCATCTAGCCAGCCAGGCAGTCAACATTAGCTATGATCCAACTTTTACCTGGCCTGTCATTATGGCGCTAGCCATCTAGCCAGCCAGCCAGTCAACATTAGCTATGATCCAACTCTACCTGGCCTGTCATTATGGTGCTAGCCATCTAGCCAGCCAGCCAGTCAACATTAGCTATGATCCAACTTTACCTGGCCTTTCATTATGGCGCTAGCCATCTAGCCAGCCAGCCAGTCAACATTAGCTATGATCCAACTTTACCTGGCCTGTCATTATGGTGCTAGCCATCTAGCCAGCCAGCCAGGCAACATTAGCTATGATCCAACTTTACCTGGCCTGTCATTATGGCGCTAGCCATCTAGCCAGCCAGCCAGTCAACATTAGCTATGATCCAACTTTACCTGGCCTGTCATTATGGCGCTAGCCATCTAGCCAGCCAGCCAGCCGATCCTATGAGTCATTTGGTTGTATCCTCATGTTCTAACAGTTCACTATCCACTGTATCCAAGTTCAAAAGACAGTTCCTCCTGATGTAGTAGACGGGAACAAGTCAGGGAGTTCTTTCCTCATGTATGTTTCAGCCGTCTTCACAGAGTCAAATGTGCGCTCACCATTCTTGGTGTACATCCACAAAGTCGTCGGGTAGCAGCAGGCCGTATGCCGAGCCAGCCTGCCGCAGAAGCCTCTTCAGTGGGGAGAAAGCCATCCTCCTCTTGTGTAGTATGGGAGAAAGATCAGGAAAGATCATGATTCTGGCATCTCCGTACTTGAGCTCACCCTTTGCTCGAGCAGCCGAGAGGATGCGGACAGTGTCCTGGTGCCGTAGAAATGTAATGACTAATGCCCTGGGTGCAACCTAGCCAGGCAGCCGCCTCCGTAGGGTGCGATGGGCCCTCTCGATTTCCAGTGGGTGCGCGGAAGGGGGTAGATCCAGAATTTTGGGACTCCATTCCTGTAGAAAGGAGATGGCGTCTCTTCCCTCCACGGCCTCTGGGAAACATTGAAATCTCAAATTCGAGCACTTTTGGACATTTTCGTGAGAATCTAATTTCTCGAGTTTAGAGATGGCGTCTTCCAACTCCTTGTGCTTTTGATCCACTTCCAGGCGGACGTCCAGGATGGCAGCCTGTTGGTCAGCATGATCTTTTTGTAACTTTGTCACTCGTTCCCTTTGTGACTTTCTGGTCTTCGTGGAGTTTATCGACCAGCACATCAATTTTGCTGAGACGTTTCAGAAAGTGTCTCATCACCATTCTGAACCATGCTGGTGCTTCTTCCGAGCTAGCATCCACCGAGGCCGAAGAAGGGCTGTGAGACACTAGCGGTTCTGGGGGGCAGTGCCCCTGTGACAACAAGCTTGGACCCCCTTGTGGCCCCTCTAAATGCGGAGTCTGAAATAATTATCACAGAATTATTTTTTGCGATCATGTTCTTTTTTTTTTTTTTTTTTTTTTTACATCCGTTATTAGACAGTGGCAAAGCGGAACACTAAAGTAACCCAACACATTTTCTAGTGGGACTCCTTTAGGCGGAACACAAACAGTATCGTACCACATGGATCTGCAAGTTGTTTTCTATTCAGAAGTTGAAAGAAATTTGGCGCGAATAATATCGTTCAAGCAAGAAGGAAATAAAGAGAGGTGAGCAACATGTTGAATATGTTGTATTTGTAACATCGTTAACTATTAAATGCATTACAGAAGTGGAACGTTAGATCAGCTAATATTAACCTGTCCGTTTGTTACTTTCTTTGTGAATTAATGAAGGAATGGGCTTGAATCCTGGGCTATGTATTCGTTTGCATTGTTTTTGGTTTAGTTTTGTAGCTAATTCTAACAGTCAGGCATCGAAAATGTATGGCAATATGAAAAAGGGTATAATATTTGATCAAAAACGCATGTTGCTGAGTGCTTTTACTTAAACCACACTCAGTAAACGCATTGTAACGTTAAAAGGTTAGACATTAAAGCTAGCTACCTAGCGAGTCAGTTATTTTCTGTAAATGAATGAATAAGCTTGGTCCCCATTGCTTTTGCTCTATAGTTGTCACCAACATGAAGAGAAAAAAGGACTTCATGTTTCTTCCAAAGAAAAGACAAGGCAGAAAGTCAGACAGAGCCAGAGGGTTCAGGTGTGGAGAGAGCAAGAGAGAGCAGAAAGAGACAGCAGGAAGACCATTGGAGAGACTGAGAGTGATGTCAGCCAATCCCGGGAGGAGCCACCGGTGCAGCCAGTGATGAACATGGACCCAAGAACTCTGATGGGGGACAGGAGGAGGAGCTTCAAGGCGGCCTGGTACCACATCCACCCCTGGCTTCAATATTCAAACAAATCAGACTCTGGGTTTTGTTACACCTGTCTCAGAGACTGTATTGGATTCAAAATGGGGTTTTAACAACTGGAAGAAGGCAACTTACAAAGACGGGGGATTTGCAATTCATGCAAGGTCTGAGCGGCACAAACAAGAAATGATTACATGGAGAGTGTATCAGAAAGCTGTAAAAAGTAAAAAGTTAATCAACACTGGTAAATGCCCTAAACAAGGAACACAACAAACAGGTTCAAGAAAATGGGGACTATATTAAAGCAATAGGAGAAGTACTACTACTTACAGCCACACAAAACATTGCACAAAGAGGACACGATGAGTCTGCAGAGTCTGATAATAAAGGGAACTTCATGGCAATCCTAGAAACAATAGCTAAGCATGACACAACTGTGGAAAAAAGTTGACTTCCATTCATAATGCAAAATACACAAGCAAAGGGATTCAGAATGAGGTTCTGAGTTGTTTGGCAGACATGGTTCCAACAGAGATGATAGAAGAAGTGAAAGACAGTGAGGTCTTCAGCATAATGGCAGACGGAAAACAAAAGATGTTAAAACAAAAGGATCAGATATCTCCAGTACTCAGGTACTATTTCAGTGGAGCTGTCCATGAGAGCTGTCTCCACTTTGAATCGGCTGATCCACTAGATGCAGCAGGGCTTACTGACTAAATCATACACATATTAGAAAGTCATGGTCTTGAATACAAAAACAACCTAGTAGCCCAAGCATATGACGGTGCTTCAGTTATGAGTGGCAGCATTCAGGCGTCCAGGCAACGCATTAAAGAACAAGCAAAGCCTTTTACGTCCACTGCAGTGCACACTGTCTAAACTTAGTTTTAGTGGATACAGTCAAAGCTGTCCCTGAGGTAGGACAGTTCTTCTCCTTACTAGAAAGACTGTATGTCTTCACATCTGGGTCATATGCGCATCAAAAATGGCTTAGCGTACAGAGAGAGATGTACCCAGGTGCACCTAGAGAGCTTCAGAGACTAAGTGACACTCGCTAGGCATGTCGATATATGGCTCAACATACTATTATGGATAGATTGCCTGCCGTTAAGCGAGTCCTGTAAGACATAGTCCAAGAACACAACGGTGACAGATCTGTTGAGGCACGAGGTCTGCTTGCACAGATAGATTTACAATTCATTGTGTTCCTTGTTACACTGCATAACGTTTTTGGAGAAGCAACATTTACATCAGAGATGCTACAGTCTTCATCACTTGACCTGTCAAAGGCTGTTGATTTAGTTGAAGCCTTAGTTCAAACTTTGAATGACTACAGGGATGAGTCATTTTTTTGATGACCTATGGAATGAAGTGTTGAACACAGCTGAGCAATGTGATACTGCAATACAGCCCCCTGCAAAACCTTGCCTTGGGAGAGGTGTGCACATTTCATGGGCGGGATCTGTACCCAGGTGTCCCATGGGAAAAACCAGTGTCTTGACCATTAGACCAAGAGGTAATGCCTTCTTGACCTGAGGGTGACACTGATTTTGAAGTTGAAGGCAGGACTACCTCATTACCAGATCATGAGACAGACTCATGTTTTCTACACACATGGGATAGTGTAAAAGGAAATTTGCCTAGGAAGCCCATGCTAGAAGTGTTAGGAGGTGGAAGTTAGAGAATTAGTCCAGTAACTGAAAGGTCACTGGTTTGAGTCCTGAGCCAGACAACAAAACGTGGTATTTGATCTGAACTGGCAGATCTGTGACCAACCCCTTCAGAAAGACAAATTCCCTTTGTTCCCTGTAACATGGACTAATAAAGTTGTACTGTACTGTGCTGTGCTGTACTTTATTGAACAGAACCTGAGAGTCCAGCATGTCAGGGGATGGGGTGGGGGATGGGTAGCTAGTCCTTGATTGGCTGTAGACCTGGGAGCCACAACTGCCAAGAGAAATTCAATCTACCCTTTTTATCAGCCAAGCCAACATACTGTTTTACACACCCTTTTTGTGGACTGTTAATGTTTAAATTTAAAATCAACACTGAGATTTTCATGTTATAATCTGTTATTTATCAAATCTGATAGTAAGATATTGAAACCATATACAATATGCACTAGAAATGCTTGTAATGAAAACCTGGGACACTCCTATAGACCTATGGAATTATGAGGGGGAAATTATGTATTTCTGAAAGATACCAACTAATTTAGGATTTGAAGTCAATTCTTGCGTGGGAATCTGCAGTCTGGTTTGTTTGTCTGAGTGAACAGAGCAGTTGGGGGAAGGGAATACACATACAATGTTTCAATCTCCAACTGTCTTGTTTCACAGACTCCTGTGAGAGAGAATATAGTAGACGGTTGCTGTCAAAAAGTGATTGGTGAGTTTTCCTGTGTCCTGTGTTTATGACCTTTTAAGGACATCCTGTCCGGATGTTCTCTACACTATTTAGGGTGTGTGCTTATGTAACTTGATAGTGCAGCTGTTTCAGTGAAGTAAAGCACATGTTTGAAATAAAAAGTAATGGCCTGGTGATTGATGTGTCGTGTACTGACCTAGTTGAACTTAAAGTTTGAACTGTTTGAAAAATGTAAAACAGTTGGGAATTTTTTGTAGTGAACTTATGGAGTTCTGAACCTTTCTATTAATTAATATTATTACTATATTGTATTTTATGTTCAATATCGGTATTTTTAAGTAAAACATGTATATTGTAATATAATGTAAATTCTACAGGTTACCCTACATTTATGCAGGAGGTACCCGAAGTAATTGATGTGGATCAAGAAGCAACACCACAAACAGAAGTGATTGTTATAGAGGATAACGAGTTTGTTATCCTATAGTTTGCGTGTACAGCGTTCAACCCAGGCATTATGGACTCCTCCATTGAATGACTGCTTGAATGATTGTGAAAACGACGTTCTCCTCTCTTTCTGTACAGCAGGCTTTGACATAGACGAAACTCAAACCAACCCAAGAACAGAGGGATTGTCATACCTAGACACGCCTCCAAACCCTCCCGAGGCGTTCAGTATATAATAGGGCACCGACACTATTTCAAAGTCCAGCACGGCTCCACAGACACATAGTTCAAGTTGACAGAATGGCTTCACCTTTGACCGAGGAGTACGATTGGTCTGAAAAGGACTGGATTGAAGAACATGCTCTTTATGGATATGGCCTGTTTTATTATAGATATAACTTTTAATGACTATGTTAAAAACAATATTATGATTATTATTTTTGTAAAAAGACAGACTCAGACAATGGACAACGGGAAGAAAACACGCCTTCCATGACTCCACAGAAAAACAGGTTTAGTCAACAAACAGACAGCTATTTCCCTGTAACCCAAGTCCAAACAGTGAGAAACAGAAACAGTGAGTTAGGATATATTGATATGTTAACACATAATACATTAACTGATATACTGATTACTGCATCTAAACTAGTCAATACATTCAATGATGATAATGTTGAGGATGATGTGTTGATGTATGATGAGGATGATGTGTTGAGGTATGATGAGGATGATGTGTTGAGCTATGATGAGGATGATGTGTTGAGCTATGATGAGGATGATGTGTTGAGCTATGATGAAGATGATGTGTTGAGGTATGATGAGAATGATGTGTTGATGTATGATGAGGATGATGTGTTGATGTATGATGAGGATGATGTGTTGAGGTATGATGAGGATTATGTGTTGATGTATGATGAGGATGATGTGTTGAGGTATGATGAGGATGATGTGTTGAGCTATGATGAGGATGATGTGTTGAGGTATGATGAGGATGATGTGTTGAGGTATGATGAGGATGATGTGTTGAGGTATGATGAGGATGATGTGTTGAGGTATGATGAGGATGATGTGTTGAGGTATGATGAGGATGATGTGTTGAGGTATGATGAGGATGATGTGTTGAGCTATGATGAGGATGATGTGTTGAGGTATGATGAGGATGATGTGTTGATGTATGATGAGGATGATGTGTTGAGCTATGATGAGGATGATGTGTTGAGGTATGATGAGGATGATGTGTTGAGGTATGATGAGGATGATGTGTTGATGTATGATGAGGATGATGTGTTGAGGTATGATGAGGATGATGTGTTGAGCTATGATGAGGATGATGTGTTGAGGTATGATGAGGATGATGTGTTGAGGTATGATGAGGATGATGTGTTGAGCTATTATGAGGATGATGTGTTGAGGTATGATGAGGATGATGTGTTGAGGTATGATGAGGATGATGTGTTGAGGTATGATGAGGATGATGTGTTGAGCTATGATGAGGATGATGTGTTGAGGTATGATGAGGATGATGTGTTGAGGTATGATGAGGATGATGTGTTGAGGTATGATGAGGATGATGTGTTGATGTATGATGAGGATGATGTGTTGAGGTATGATGAGGATGATGTGTTGAGCTATGATGAGGATGATGTGTTGAGGTATGATGCGGCTAATCAGCTTGATACAATACATTCTGAGGTAGAGCCAATACTGATTGAGGACAGCGTCAGTGGGGACGAGGATCAGGATATAGATCTTCAAGATAGGTTTCTCACAGTCTTTTACAGGGCTCTGAAAGCCAGAAAGGTCCAGTTACACAAACGTATGGTTGCTTTGCTAAAACGTCAGTACATCCAAGACATAGCCTTCTGGAAGAAAAACATGGCAAGTTTGATAAGCAGCAATCTGAATAAAAAACTCCCAAACAAACGATATAGCCGTATGTAACATGGATACTTCTAGAATACCCCTAGAACTAAGCTCATTAATCAAACAAATGAAGGATCTAGGACCAACCCCTACACAACAACACACACCTCCTTTAACTCATGCAAATGAGGACACATTATCACAGATACTCCCAGAACTTAGCTCCTTAATTAAACAAATTAACGAGCTAACCCCACCCTTAAATTAGACAACCCCCCCAACCTCACGTCTATGGTATCCTACACTGCCCTATCTGTAAAGGGCCTTTGAAAAGCAGAGACCCAGAAGTGGCTCAAGAATTGGAACATGAGTGCTACCTTCAACCATCAGATGAAGATGAACATTCAGAGAAATGTGTGTTTTATGACTTCGAGAGTAATCAGCAATCAGGGTTTCATCTGCCTATTTCTGTATCTACCATGACTTTCAAGGGTGAAAAGTGGTCGGCAGAGGACCCCAATTGTACACTACCCTTTCTGAAAAATTTCTGAAAACCCCAGTACAAAAACTTCACTTTTATAGCTCACAATTCTAGATCATATGATTCCTATCTTCTTTCGAATCCCTTGATCAAATCAAATCAAATTGTATTTGTCACATGCACCAAATACAGCAGGTGTAGACCTTACAGTGAAATGCTTACTTACAAGCCCTTAACCAACAATGCAGTTTTAAGAAAAAAAAGTGTTAAGAAAGTATTTAGTAAAATAAACTGAAGTAAAAAAAAAAAAAAAATTTTTAACTAATAATTAAGGAGCAACAATAAAATAACAGTAGTGAGGCTATATATACAGAGGGTACCGGTACAGAGTCAATGTGGTGGGCACCGGTTAGTCGAGGTAATTGAGGTAATATGTACATGTAGGTAGAGGTAAATGGACTATGGTTAATAAACAGAGAGTAGCAGCAGTGTAAAAATGGAGTAGAAGCTGTTAAGAAGCCTTTTGGACCTAGACTTGGCGCTCCGGTACCGCTTGCCGTGCGGTAGCAGAGAGAACAGTTTATGACTAGGGTGGCTGGAGTCTTTGACAATTATTTGGGCCTTCCTCTGACACCGCCTGGTATAGAGGTCCTGGATGGCAGGAACCTTGGCCCCAGTGATGTACTGGGCCGTACACACTACCCTCTCTAATGCCAACAAGGTGTTGCACCCAATGTCATAGCCCAAGGTAGTCAAATCTTGTGTTTTGTAGACCCAGCCTTTAACCAGAGATACATTGACAGTTTAAGTTTCTTGCCCATGAGATTGGCTCAAATGCCAGAGGCATTGGGGTTTTGAAAACTCTGTGAAAGGATGGTTTCCTCATTTCTTCACGTCTGAGGAGAATCTACATTATATTGGATCTAATCCTGGTCCCGAAATGTACAGGTGTGATCAAATGTCTCCCAAAGAGAGAGAGAGATTCATGACTTAGTATGAGACAGTACGCCACAATACCTTTGATTTCCATAAAGAGATGGAATTATATTGTGATAATGATGTGGTTATACTGCGAGAAGGATGCCTCAGATTCAGAGCAGAGGTCATCAAAGATGCATGCATTGACCCCTTGAGTTGTACAACTATTGCATCGGCATGCATGAAAACTTATCGTAGACACTTTTACCTCCAGCCTCTATAGCTATTCCGTCGCCCTGACAACTACTGTAGAAAATACAAGTCATACTCTAATGCTATTCCATCGCCCTGACAACTACCGTAGACAATACAAGTCATACTCTAATGCTATTCCATCGCCCTGACAACTACCGTAGACAATACAAGTCATATTCTAATGCTATTCCATCGCCCTGACAACTACCGTAGACAATACAAGTCATACTCTAATGCTATTCCATCGCCCTGACAACTACCGTAGACAATACAAGTCATACTCTAATGCTATTCCATCGCCCTGACAACTACCGTAGACAATACAAGTCAGACTCTAATGCTATTCCATCGCCCTGACAACTACCGTAGACAATACAAGTCAGACTCTAGCGGCTCCATTCAATGGTTGGAGTACTTGTCCCAGGCTAAAAACATATTTATTCAACATGCTTTGAATAAAAGTGAAAAAAAGATTGGCCCCTACCATGTAGATGAGTACACACAGATTGTTGAGACAGTGTTTGAGTACAACGGTTGTTTCTTCCATGGTTGTAAATCTTGCTTTCTGCCCCAGGCCATGTGTGTCTGAACCCAGAAGACTTTGGGGGAAATGTACCAGGAGTTCCAAGACAAGTGGTCCTCTTTCCAGGCTGCTGATGGGGTGAAAGGGAAGGTGATGTGGGAGTACGAGGGGACAGAACTCACAAGGTCTGATCCTCATGTTCCAGCTTTCCTTTCCACCTTTGACCCCAACCCCTGGAGCCCTGCCAGGCCTTGTTTGGGGGTCGTACCAATGCTTTGACCTTACGTTATATAGCTGATGAGGAAATTGGATATATAGATTATACTTCCCTTTATCCTCATGTAATGAGTTCCTCTTGTTATCCTTTGGGGCATCCTGAAATTATTCACTGTGACTTTGACTTACCACAAAACTATTTTGCTTTGATAAAAGCAACTGTTTACCCTCCCGGGGGCTTGTTTTTGTCAGTGTTGCCTTACAAAGGACCTCAAGGAAAACGTTTCTTTCCCCTTTGTCGCACCTGCAGTGAAAACAACAACCAGGAAAAGCCTTGTGATCATTCAGATCAAGAAAGAGCCCTGACCGGTGTATGGTGTATGGTCGCAGTTGTAAATGAGAACTTGTTCTCAACTGGCTTACCTGGTTAAATAAAGGTGAAATAAAAAAATAAAATGGGTCACCGTTGAATTCTCTAAGGCTATAGAGAAGGGGTATCGTGTGGCCAAAGTCTTTGAAGTGTGGAACTTTCCCAGGAAATCAGACACTCTTTTTAAAGAGTACATCAAGACCTTCTTGAGAGGCAAGCAAATGGCTTCAGGGTTTCCTGCATCAGTCACTGATCAAGAGAGCAAAGACAGATACATTCAGCACTATCATGAAAAAGTGGTTATACATCTTGACCCTGACAGAATAGAGGTCAACAAAGCCAAAATAAATGTGTGTAAGCTTTTCTTGAACAGTTTGTGTGGCAAATTTGCCCAAGGAAGCAATATGTTAACAACATCTATCATTAAAGATCCCGAAGAATTTATGGGATTGGTTTTTTCAGACCAATCTGACATTTCAAATGTTTTGTTCATGAATCAAGACAAAGCTCTGGTGCAATGGAGATGTAACAAGAAGTGGGTTCTACCCCGAGTAATGGAAACGTGTTTCTAGCAGCTTTTACCACGGCCTATGGGCGACTTGAACTACACACCCTCATGGAGCACCTGCAGAGTCAGGTTCTTTACCATGACACAGACTCTGTGGTCTATGGAAGCAAACCTGGTGATTGGAACCCCCTCTTAGCAACTATCTGGGAGGTTTAACGAGTAAACTGGAAGATGGTGACCATATCATAGAGTGGTCATCCTGTGGACCCAAACGCTATGCTTTTAGGACTAAACACAATCACGTAGTGTTGAAAGCCAAAGGATTGACACAAAACTATGAAAATTCCATGCGTGTAAATTTGGAATCAATCACACGCTTAGTCGAGGGTTTTATAAACGACCGAAATAGTGTTTTAGAAATGTTGAAACTCCTACAAAAAGATTGTTAGGGATTAAAAGGGGTTCCATCTACGTAATGCCCCACTTACTAAAAGATTCCGGGTCGTCTGTGACAAGAGATGACTTTTACCTGACGGGACCACTTTACCCTTTGGTTACTGACTTTATGTTCCAATCCTTTTACCTGACGGGACCACCTTACCCTTTGGTTACTGACTTTATGTTCCAATCCTTTTACCTGACGGGACCACCTTACCCTGTGGTTACTGACTTTATGTTCCAATCTTTTTACCTGACGGGACCACCTTACCCTTTGGTTACTGACTTTATGTTCCAATCCTTTTACCTGACGGGACCACCTTACCCTTTGGTTACTGACTTTATGTTCCAATCCTTTTACCTGACGGGACCACCTTACCCTTTGGTTACTGACTTTATGTTCCAATCCTTTTACCTGACGGGACCACTTTACCCTTTGGTTACTGACTTTATGTTCCAATCCTTTTACCTGACGGGACCACCTTACCCTTTGGTTACTGACTTTATGTTCCAATCCTTTTACCTGACGGGACCACCTTACCCTTTGGTTACTGACTTTATGTTCCAATCCTTTTTACCTGACGGGACCACCTTACCCTTTGGTTACTGACTTTATGTTCCAATCCTTTTACCTGACGGGACCACCTTACCCTTTGGTTACTGACTTTATGTTCCAATCCTTTTACCTGACGGGACCACCTTACCCTTTGGTTACTGACTTTATGTTCCAATCCTTTTACCTGACGGGACCACCTTACCCTTTGGTTACTGACTTTATGTTCCAATCCTTTTACCTGACGGGACCACCTTACCCTTTGGTTACTGACTTTATGTTCCAATCCTTTTACCTGACGGGACCACCTTACCCTTTGGTTACTGACTTTATGTTCCAATCCTTTTACCTGACGGGACCACCTTACCCTTTGGTTACTGACTTTATGTTCCAATCCTTTTACCTGACGGGACCACCTTACCCTTTGGTTACTGACTTTATGTTCCAATCCTTTTACCTGACGGGACCACCTTACCCTTTGGTTACTGACTTTATGTTCCAATCCTTTTACCTGACGGGACCACCTTACCCTTTGGTTACTGACTTTATGTTCCAATCCTTTTACCTGACGGGACCACCTTACCCTTTGGTTACTGACTTTATGTTCCAATCCTTTTACCTGACGGGACCACCTTACCCTTTGGTTACTGACTTTATGTTCCAATCCTTTTACCTGACGGGACCACCTTACCCTTTGGTTACTGACTTTATGTTCCAATCCTTTTACCTGACGGGACCACCTTACCCTTTGGTTACTGACTTTATGTTCCAATCCTTTTACCTGACGGGACCACCTTACCCTTTGGTTACTGACTTTATGTTCCAATCCTTTTACCTGACGGGACCACCTTACCCTTTGGTTACTGACTTTATGTTCCAATCCTTTTACCTGACGGGACCACCTTACCCTTTGGTTACTGACTTTATGTTCCAATCCTTTTACCTGACGGGACCACCTTACCCTTTGGTTACTGACTTTATGTTCCAATCCTTTTACCTGACGGGACCACCTTACCCTTTGGTTACTGACTTTATGTTCCAATCCTTTTACCTGACGGGACCACCTTACCCTTTGGTTACTGACTTTATGTTCCAATCCTTTTACCTGACGGGACCACCTTACCCTTTGGTTACTGACTTTATGTTCCAATCCTTTTACCTGACGGGACCACCTTACCCTTTGGTTACTGACTTTATGTTCCAATCCTTTTACCTGACCGGGACCACCTTACCCTTTGGTTACTGACTTTATGTTACAATCCTTGTGTGTCTTAACCCTGAAGGTACAATGGATGCTGTAGAAGGTTTTGATCCTAGGTTGCAACTACCATTTTCAGCCTTAATCGCAGGACCATCCAATAGCGGTAAAACTTGTTTTGTAAAAAGGATTTTAGAGAATTCTGAACATGTATTATCAAAGAAACCTGACAATATTGTGTGGTGTTATTCATGTTATCAACTTTTGTATGATGAGTTGTTGAAGAAAATAAAAATCTAATTTGTTGAAGGAATACCAGCATCCCTATCTGATGATGAATTCTTACCTCCTTTCGCTAGTTTTGGATTATATGTTTTTTGCCGGTAATGAACATCCTGAAATAGCTCAAGCTTTTACTCAATATACTCATCATCAAAACTTGTCAGTGTGTTACTTCGTACAAAATGTGTTTCACCAAGGTAAAAATAGATTGATTGGTGGTCGTTGGGGTGTCCCACCTGTCCGACATCCGTTCGTCTGCTGATTGCTGAGGTGGACCAATCAGTGGACGTTCCTCAGTATTTCCCCACCTGTTTCTGGTTTTTACATTACCATATCGAATCCCCTGGTTTTAAAAGCCAGTCAGTTGTGTTTTCTGACAGAGACTCTCTTTCTCTGTGAGTATGGCAACTGTGGTGTCTTGGTTTTTGTGTACTCACGCGTTTGCTGTCTAGTCCATATTGGACCTATGTTGTTTGCTGTCTAGTCCATATTGGACCTCTGTTGTTTGTTTGTTCCTGGGGAAAGGTGGGTTTAACAGGTGGCCCTTGGGCCTACACTACCCGTAGGACAACCTTGTCTAAACACACTAGTTAGACCTGAGGGGACCACCCACTGTATTTTAGTATGGTTAAAAGTAAGCTTAGCGGTTCTTGAGGCAGGCAAGATCAGTTTAGTTTTTTTTTACTTTATTGTTTCATTCCTTGGGTCCAGCTCAGGCCCTTTTTCCCCAAACCGTTTACCGTGTGTTTATAATAAACATTGTGTTTGACCGTAACATTTGTTTTGTCGGTGTATTTTGTTCTCACTGTTCCTTGTCAATATTCTAATTCGCATGAGTTATGTTATGGGTCTCTTTTCCATCCACCCTAGACTTTTAAAGCCACGGGGTTCGTAACACTCAGGCAGAAACCTGAACGTTCTATTCTGGCCAGGCCCATCTTTTCAAAGAAAACACCATTTAATTCTATCTCTATTTGAACGAATTAGGTCGTTTTGTTGTGATCAACCAGGAAATCCTAACAATTCAGGTAAATAACGCCACAGTGCGGCAGAAAAGTCGGAATGTTCTATCATAAAGTGAGTACAATTAGTTTCCCTGGCTGATATTGCTTCTACATAGAAATACTATGAGAGTAAATGAATAGATGCCATTCACTGCTATAAACCTGTCTCCAATATAATCAGCTAGTTTACACAGACCCACCGCGGACCTTCGCGTGTAAAGGCGTTTTATGGTCTGTTTTGTCAACGAGCCCAGATGATCCCAATAATGTAGGTTGCCTAGTAACCGATGCCCTCCTCTGGTATGTTCTATTGTGAACTGTCTGGGACTCCTTGTTGTTTCTCTGTTTACTACTCAAACATATTTCACTGATTAAGTCAAAGACGAAATTAACTGCAAATATATTAGCGTAACTGGTGTGGTGTCCAAAACAAACGTTGCTGATAATGCCGTGATGATAAGAAGTCTGCTGACACTGTATTTTGTTTATAAAGGTTTATTATAACAAATGTTGTTATGTTGTTATCAATTACAAAACATCTCTATACACTCTTAAAAAAGTCCTCCCTGTAGGGTCATGCTATTCTAATAGTTAATGAACGTTCTCTTTTTATAGAGACTCATAAGGTTTTAACCTTAACTAACATATTTCCTTACAAAAGACTAAAACCCCTGTTGTCATAGCCTTAGTCGACACACAGCTGGAACTCATCAGAGACCTCTTTTTTTCTCTCTCACACACACGTAGGTTCTCCTCTCATACACACACATACACACATACACACACAAAAAGAATGCATCCGTTTATACAAAGCATGCTTACCGCCGTTCCTATTTTCCTTTATATTCCATTCTAAATTTCTGCTACCTCAGGTTGTAGACATTCAAAAGAGAGGATTACTTCAGACAAATACTTCGTCAAATAGATTCTGAGCGGTAACATACAATTGAATATATCTTCTACAACCTGCAGTTCCCAGAACTGACCCGACAGTCAATCTAATGACTGTCATAGGATTTATGGCCCATCCTAAAGATCGCCTTGCTTCAAGGGCTTCCTTAAATTAACGGCGTCCTAAAAGTATACTTTTTCCTTATTTCCTGGCCTTATTCCTTCATGCTTTTCTTGGACACTCCTTTTACTTTTATTCAAGCCAAATATCGGTGTGCCCTATCGGTGTGCCCTATAGACACTCCCCCCTTTTTGCGTTGTACCCAACGCAAACGAATTTAGAAAATTTAGAACGGAATTCTCATCACACAGCAAATACCAGCAAAGCGCACAACACAAGTTCTTTGACGGTACATCTGAACGCACACACCCTGGACTCACAAAACAACCAGGGCCCAATGTTTGTGATTAAGCTCACCTTATCTGCCGGCTTCTTGAGCGGGAGTCACTTTGTAGCCCAGGAATGGAATGCAGAGAAAAGACGTATGACGTCACAAAAAAAAACCTTGTCGCCATTAAAGTGGTGTCCAAAACAAATGTTGCTGATAATGCCATGATGATAAGAAGTCCGCTGACATTGTACTTTGTTTATAAAGGTTTATTATAACAAAGAGTTTCAGCGTCAGATTTACAGATACCTGCATATATCTGAAGAACAGCCGGACCCAATCTGATTTGCTATTCCTCTCCCCTTTATTCAAGACCTGGTATTTATATCCTATGTGACATAGTATGGCGTGATTTTAATACACCAATCCCTGGCTCTTAACATATCCTCTTTTCCAGGAATTTAGTAATGCTTTCCAGATGTTTCAGCAAGCAGAGCCAAGTTTCCTCTAACACACTTTTTTTGCAAACGTCAGCACAATCATAGACCCTCAGACACTACAGTAGTACTTTAAAGTATTTTTCCTGAAGTACTTTACACCACTGGTTAGCTCTCTTTCTTAGCTAGCTCGACTATGCACTTGCCTCTGCTAACAATACACTGTGCTAACATTAGCCTAGTCTGGACCACAGAAAATAACAGTTTTAAACAGTTGTAAAAACCCACTTCTTCCAGACAGAATAGTTCCTGTAGATTCAGACTTACTCATCGCCAATCTTTTGTTATGTCTCGTGGGTTTCATAACCACGTCTGTATAACAATTCAATAATGATGAGACAGGAGACAGGAATCAGTTCAACCATTTATCTGGAACGTGATCATCTCAACACATACAAACCCCCATGATGCTCTGCGGCACAACCCCAATATACAACAAATACATAGATAAGTAAATGGACACAAAACAAAACTCAAAGAGGAATTTAAATGTTCATTTCTAGAAAGTAGGGCCATGGGATAGGGTCAGAAAGGTCAGTATGTTTGATAACTGGTTACAGAGGTGACATAACAAGCATAAGGTCCATTATAACACAGTGAAGTAGAGTTGGGAACTAAAAGCAGACATGGACAGTGAGACGGTGTGAGGAGGTCAGGGGTGAAACACTAGATCAGGACAGGTAGAAATGGCAGGGCTGGAAATAGACACAGAGACACATTCTGATCATGGCTCACACCTGACCTGAGACACCCAAACAGAAGATGCCATAGCAAAGTCCTGTCCAGTAGGCTATATGGGATTTCCTTTCATCAAAATGTGTGTCCATTGTGTGTGTTTGTCCTGTGTGTGTGTGTGTGTGTGTGTGTGTCTAGTGTGTGTGTGTCCCCGGTGTGTGTGTGTGTGTGTGTGTTTGTGTCCAGTGTGTGTGTGTGTCCAGTGTGTGTGTGTGTCCAGTTTATGTGTCCAGTGTGTGTGTGTGTCCAGTGTGTGTGTCCAGTGTGAGTGTGTGTCCAGTGTGTGTGTC